>NC_082711.1:35623878-35796378 GCF_030144855.1 Hypanus sabinus | reverse complement strand
CTTGAGTCATGAGCCTTTTGAAGATATCCTTGATGGTGGGGTGGCTTGGGCTGATGATGGAGTTGGCTTTTGGAATGTGCTGTACTTTTTTTATTAACATAGAATAGTACAACACAGTGCAGTCCCTTCAGCCCACAATGTTATATCAACCTTTTAACCTACTCCAAGATCTATCAAACCCTTCTCTCTCACACAGCCCTCCAGTATTTGCCTTTTGTAAATGTAGGATATATTTTCTTTGGATTCCTGTCATCCAGTAAATTCCAGCTGCAGAATATACAGACAAATACACTAACAATCATGCTAACTCAAAATATATTGTACTCTTTTCATTCAGTGGTCGCACACAGTTTCATCTGACCTGGTAAAAGGTCTGAAACATTACCTCTTTTTCTCCCTTTGCAATGTTGCCTGGGTTACAAAGTATCTCCAAAATGTTTTATGCTTTTTCCAGGTGCCCTGTGGATCAGAATTACATAGAAAAAAAAGTAAAAATGTAATAGGGGAAATCCTAGAAACTATAGACTGTTGAGTCATATGTCGGTGGTCCGCAAACTATTGGAAAGGATTCTTAAGGATAGGATCTACAAGCATTTGGAGAAGTACAGTCTACTCAAGGACAGACAACATGGCTTTGTGAAGGGAAGGTCATGCCTCATGAGCCTAATTGAGTTTTTTGAAGAGGTAACAAAAGAAATTGATGAGGGTAGGGTGCTAGATGTGGTCAACATGGATTTTAGCAAGGCATTTGACAAGGTCCCCCACGAGAGACTCATCCAGAAAGTCATGAGGCATGGGATCGGTGGAACCTTGGCAGTTTGGATAAAATATTGGCTTCCAGGAAAGAAGCAGAGGGTAGTAGTGGAAAGAAAGTATTCTGTCTGGAGGTCGGTGACTAGTGTCCTGGGACCCTTGCTCATTGTGATTTTTATAAATGACCTGGATGAAGAGGTGGAAGGATGGGTGAGTAAGTTTGCAGCTGACACGAAGATTGGAGAAGTTGTGAATGGTGCTGTAGGTTGTTGAAGGTTACAAGAGGATATAGACAGGCTGCAGAGTTGGGCAGAAAAATGGCAGATGGAGTTCAATCCGGATAAGTGTGAGGTGATGCATTTTGGAAGGACAAACCAGAAGGCTGAGTACAGGGTTAATGGTTGATTACTTAAGCGTGTGGTTGAACAGAGGGACCTTGGGGTTCAAATCCATACATCCCTCAAGGTCTCTGCACAGGTTGATAGGGTAGTTACGAAGGCCTATGGGATGCTAGGTTTCATTAATAGGTGGATTGAGTTCAAGAGTAGAGAGGTCATGTTGCAACTCTACAAATCTCTGGTGAGACCATACTTAGAGTATTGTGTTCAGTTCTGGTCACCTCATTATAGGAAGGATATGGAAGCTATGGAGAGGGTGCAGAGGAGATTTACCAGGATGTTGCCTGGTTTGGAAAACAAGTCTTATGAGGCAAGGTTAACAGAGCTGGGACTTTTCTCTTTGGAATGTAGAAGAATAAGAGGGGACTTGATAGAGGTCTACAAGATTATGAGAGGCATAGATAGGGTGGATAGCCAGAACCTGTTTCCCAGGGCATGAATAGCAAACACCAAAGGGCATATGTACAAAGTTAAGGGAGGGAAGATTAGGGGAGACATCAGGGGTAAGTTTTTTACACAAAGAGTTGTGGGTGCCTGGAATGACTTGCCAGGGATGGTGGTGGAGGCTAAAACATTATGAGTATTTAAGAGCCTCTTGGACAGGCACATGGATGAAAGAAAAATAGAGGGCTATGGGGTAGCGTGGGTTTAATACTTTTTTTAAGGAATATATGGGTTGGCACAACATCGAGGCCTGAAGGGCCTGTACTGTTCTGTAGTATTCTAGCATTCTAGTGAAAGAGAGAAGAATTCTGCTCACTTTGGAGGACATAAAAGACCAAATGGCTCTTTTCAGAGTGGTAACTTATGACGTTGCAAATATTTGCCCCTTAATTAATGTCATGAAACTGTTTATTAAGTTAATATCATGCTGCTGGTTCTGAGAGAATATTGTGCAGAAATTACATGCATTCCCCACGTCACAACATTGACAACACTTAAAACCCTTAAATTAATTGTAAATAGTATTTTTGGAAGAGATGTGAGAGCGGCTATATAAATACAAAGTCTTAGAGTTTCAATTTTCATTATTCTTAATTATTTTCTTCAGTTTTCAAGTGATCATTTATTTTCTGGCATCATATTAACTATTTGTTAATGAAAAATTTTAAGATTGCAAACAAAAGTTGCCAAACCACACTATTGCACTGTCATTAAATCAGTATTAGTGTTTTCAGTACTACTTAAACTAGCTGAGTGCTAATCGAAAAGTGGCTGTTAATCTTCTATGAACTGACATCAATTCGAAGTTCATATCTGAAAATGGTTGGATTATTGTTAAGTGGATCTACACACTGGATCAAAAACATTATTATTCTGGGATGGGTCCAATTAATTTAAGTAATGCAGATCATTCCGAAATTACTAGATATTTATGACTTGCACTAACTCAATCCTTTTGAGCATTACCATTCTCTTAATAGGCTTAAGACAGTATTTATTATTCTGAGGATTTTGTGTGGTTGCCTATTTTGCCAATCTATACTGCATGTTTATATTGCAATGGCACATATTAGTGCATCATTAAAATAAGTCTTTCCAGAAACGTTAATGGCATAAGTAAAGTTTCTAGCTATTTGTGTTATGTTAAATTACTATGACCATTCAGCAAAGCCTCCAGGGACAAAATGAATTTGAAACATGGCTGAGCAAATTATCTTTAGTATTTTAATGTGTTAAATCCAAGCCACTTGATTATATTTATGACATCAGACATAAAATATCTACTGGATAGAAATTGGTGATAAAATGATCCTTGAAATTTAAGATTATCACATGAGAGTGTAAAGGATCACTGGTCTCCATATTTGGAATCTATTTTATTAATTGGGGTGAAGCAATGGAAATAAGAAGGAATAATAGCACAAGAGGTATGAAAAGGATTCTGAGCGGAAATCTGTCCATGCGCTAATGTTAAATGTGTCATAGAGTAGTGACTATGAGTTGACATCTGGCTCAGAAATCCAATTCTGTACTTAGTCGCTAAGGTAAGGTGCTATTTATCTGTAGTGAGCTTCAACTGGGAATAGATTTTCATCATTGGTATCCGGAATCCTCAAAATTGTATTGATCCTCTGCCCGAGTAAACCAAGCGACTTGGCCTCCATGGCCATATGCGGCATCCAATTCCATTGATTCACCACACTTGCTGAAGAAATTCCTACTCACCTCAGTTTTAAAGGGATGTTTCTTACTCAGAAGCTGTGCTCCCAGATCCCATACTCCCTTACTAATAGAAGCATCTTCATCACATCCACTCTATCCAGGCTTTTCTGTAAGTTTCAATGAATCCACCACGCCCCCATTCCCCAGGAGATATGACATGCTCACCTTCATCAATCACAGCATTGAGGATCACAGGTTCTTGTTGTAAAAAGCTTTGATTCAATGAAATTTGGTTTCATCAATTTGATTCAATCAGAAAAAGACCTGGATCTTGCACAAGGTTTAATTGGCATGGTTTGTGGATTGGACTCTATAGATGATGTGATTATGCTTTCAGGTAGCTCCTTTTTTTTGCTATTTTGATCAGGGCAGACTGGTTCTGTGGCCTGCAGATAGTAAACGTCACAGCGTTAAATTGAACTGAGCTGAGCTATAATGAATATGCCTGGACTCTTTCGATGCCTTTGTAATTTGGTGTTTTTATTCTGTGTCTTCCTTCTTTTTTTGCCATTTGTGTGATTTGTTCTTTTTTTTTGTGCAGTGGGTCTTTGATGTTTTTCTTTGAACAGGTTCCATGGTATTTCTTTGTTTCATGGCTGTCTGTGGGAAGACAAATCTCAGGGTTGTATACTGCATACAGACTTCGACTTTCGATCTTTAAATCTTTGACTGCATCCAACAGTATATACAAAAGCCAAAGTGCAAAAAAAAATAAATAATAGTTATAAATAAAGATACAATGAATATCGTGAATATGAGATGAAGCATACTTGAGGGAGAGTCCATAGGTTGTGGGAACAGATAAGTCAGATAAGTTTAGTTTAATTTGGCATTTTGATCAGTTCAGGCATATGGGCTGAATGGCTTGTTCCTGTGCTGTATTTCTCTATGTCCTATGTTCTGTATTTATTACCCACTTTAAAATAGTTTGATTACTGATATGCGAAAACAGCAAATGTAGTTATTACTCAGCAACAGCTCTGCAGAATGAAAAACAGAGCTAATGTTTCAGATTGATGACCTTCCACTGGAACTGAAAGCAGTTAAAGATGGTATAGATTTTAATTGAATTGAATTGACTTTATTACTTACATTCTTCACATACATGAAGAGCAAAAATATTTAAGCTAGACCATAGTCAAGAAAAGGGAGAAATTGGTAGGCTCCAGATTGGCAAGAGTTTTAAGCTAAGCTAATTGAAAGGTGGCAGAGTGGAAGAGCTCCAGAAGAAGCATTGAGCTTTTTCTAAAACCCCAAGGGCTCAGGAACTGTCAATCCAAGATTTCACATTTTCCTCAGATAATGGGACCATTTAGGACTGGAATGGGCAAGGTGAGGTGTCCGATGTTTGGAGGCTTGACTGGGGCCTGGTTATACTCACAGGGGTTGGATGGACTGACAGGGTTACTGTATTGGGTATGTGGTTGATTGGAGGTCAGCGCACAGCAGAGTGTGAGTGGAGATAGATGGTGCTTGGGCAGTTAGGGATCAGACATGGGAGTCACAAGATCACAAGACAAAGGAGCAGAAGGAGGCCATTTGGCCCATCGAGTCTGCTCCGCCACTCCACCATGAGCAAAACTATTCTCCCATCTAGTTCCAATTTCTGGTTTTTTCCCCATATCCCTTGATACCCTGACTAATTAGATACCTATCAATCTCCTCCTTAAACACCCTCAATGATTGGGCCTCCGCAGCTGTATGTGGCAACAAATTCCATAAATCCACGACCCTCTGGCTAAAAAAATTTCCCCTCATCTCTGGTTTAAATGGGTACCCTCTAGTTCTAAGACTGTGACCTCTTGTCCTGGACTCACCCACCAAGGGAAACAGCCTTTCCACATCTACTCTGTCCAACCCATTCAACATTCAAAATGTTTCTATTAGATCCCCTTTCATTCTTCTATACTCTAATGAATACAATCCAAGAGCTGACAAACGCTCTTCATATGTTAGTCCCTGCATTCCAGGAATCATCCTACTGAATCTTCTCTGAACTCTCTCCAAAATCAGTACATCCTTTCTAAGATAGGGGGCCCAAAACTGCACACAGTTTTCCAAATGGGGTCTCACCAGTGCCCCATACAGCCTCATCAATACCTCCTTACTCTTATTCACTATTCCTTTTGAAATGAATGCCAACATAGCAATTGCTTTCCTTACTGCCGATCCAACCTGGTGGTTAACCTTTAAGGCATCCTGTACTAGGACCCCCAAGTCCCTTTGCACTTCCGATTTTTGAATTTTCTCCCCATCTAAATAATAATCTGCCCGATTGTTTCTTCTTCCAAAATGCACAACTGTACAGTTCTCAACATTGTATCTCATCTGCCATTTCTTTGCCCACTCTCCTAAACTGACCAAGTCTCGCTGCAGCCTTTCCATTTCCTCAACACTTCCTGCTCCTGCACTTACCTTGGTGTCATCCACAAATTTAGCAACAAAACCATTTAATCCATAATCTAAATCATCAATGTAGAGTGTAAAAAGAAGAGGCCCCAACACCGACCCCTGCGGAGTTGGTGTGTTAATTCTATACTCTGGGCTGCTGATGGGTCAAAAGTAAGCAATGTGGTTTATTTTATATCTCCAAATCAATGAAGTAGTTCTCAACAACAAACACTCCTAAGAAAACAAAATCTGAATTCTGCAGCTTCACACCAAAAAGAGCAATTCCATGAGAAGGTTCTTGCTGATGCCTCTACTTTCTCAGGCGGCTAAAGAAATTTCACATGACCCTGTTGATCCTTATTCGATGCACCATATAAAGCATCCTATCTGAATGCATTACAGCTTGGTATTGCAACTGATCTTCAGGTGACTACAAGAAACTGCATAAATGTAGACACAATTCAGCACATCACAGTAACAAGCCTCCTCTCCATGCCCTCACTCTAAATTTCTTGCTGCCTCATTAAAGTGTAATCAAAGACCGCACTTAGCCTGGACATTGTCTCTTCTCCCCCCTTCCATCAGGCAGATGATATAAAAGCCTGAAATCACTTATCACCAGATTCAAGGACAACTTCTACTGTGTTGTAATAAAAATATTAAATGGCTCTCTAGCCCAATAAGATGTACTCGTGACCTCTCAGTTTACCTCGGTGTAGTCTTGCACTTACACAGACTAATCAGCATTTAAGAATACAGATCACCTCCAGCTTACGAACACCTGACTGATGTACAGTCTATATTTACAAACAAGTGTTTGGAAACCAGTGGCACAGATTGGCTGGTTGCTTTAGGGCTGTAAGCACCTTCTGTTGCCTGGGAAATAAATTCAAGGTTGCAATTTTGGCATGTGAACTGCTCAGATTACAAAGAGTTCTCAGGAAGAGAACAATCCCATAAACTAGGAAGGACCTGAATAGGGTAGAGAATAATTGAGGATAAAATAATTGGGGATAAAAACAAAAATCACTTGGGAAAGATGGCAATGAATCGCACCTATTCACAAGTGGACTTTATATATTCTATACAGTATATTCTTTATGGTATATTGTTGTGAACAAGTGTTAATGTGAACTTGTTTTCACACGAGCCTGTTACTAATCTCTGTTGACCCAGGCCAGATTAGAAACCATATCATGATAAAATGGATGGCTGCAGTAAAAAAAATCCTAAATTTGAAAAGAAAAAAAAGGGCGGGGGTTGATTGGAATGCATTGTGGCTCAGTTCCAGGAAGAGTTGGCATATTTTCAATGTACCAATTCTTCACATGATCGTTATATCCTTTGTGTCCCAAGCAAGCCTTTATTTGTTAAAGATACTCATATTCAACTGAAATTAAAAAACAAAACTATGAAAACCTTGAATCAATGTGATCTAGGGCTTCTCATGTTGTCTGCCAAACTTTAAAAAGAATATTCTGTGTTTCTAAATTCTAAGCCCTAATTTTGACCTGAGTTATTCAGTGAAATTAGAACAGCTTCAGGGCAGAAACTTACATTCTACCCTGCCCTAGATTTGAATGGACTCTTCCTTGATCTTGATTGCTTTGTGGAGATAAATTCCTAGAAACTGGGTTTCATCTGATTTTTGGTGTGCTAAACTGCTGCTGCAGCCAGCACCAATCTCCTGCAAAGCAAAATCATGAAATTTGAAACTGCTTTAGGGCTGGGTTTCCCAACCTGGGGTCCATAGACCCCACGGCTAATGGTAAGGCTCCATGGCATGAAAAGGTTAGTAACCTCTGTTTTAGGGTGATTTATACCCTGAAGTACACACTAAAAAAGAAGCTGTGCAGTTCCAGTTAGAACTGCACAGTGATATCCAGCCTCCTATGTTTGCTGTACGACTGAGCTTAAAGATGGATGTCACATGGCAGAGAGACACATTTGTCCACCAGGGAGAACAGTAGCGTAAGGGGTGCTCCGAGATTTAGTGAAAGAGACAATGCTTCCCATTAGTAAGTAAACTGCCCCGAGGAAGGTCCTGTGTGGTGTAATGGTGTGGCAGGTGGGGCCTAATTGGCACACAGGAGACCTACCAGTGCCGACATAAGAAAAGCTTGTCAAGAAGTGGTTCCATCTTTGGCTCCAGGAGTGAGAATCATCAATCATTTGAACAATAGGCAAATAAGTTGTATGTCCTCACTAGGTTTGACAAGCTGAGCTGCTCACTGTTTCTGTAATTGAAGTAAACTGTATCAGAATTAGTTGTAATCAGTAAGTCAGGCAACCTTCATGGAAGCGTAGGCAGAAAAAATGTTTTGGGTCTAGACCCTGCAGAACAAATATCACCTGAGCTGCTGAATTGCTCCAGTAGATGTTTCTTACACCATATCATACAATCTACAGTCCCTATACAATATACAATGAGCAAAGTTGAGCGAAAAAAGCAGCATATGTGAGATCAATCACTCAGAGTTACCTGGTTCTTCCACATTACTATTGGCACTTGTTGACCTAATAACCATCCAAGTGTGGTGAAGGGTACTGAGCTGAGTTGCAAGCTACAATGTCAATGGTTCCTGATAGGTTTCTCTCCATCATGGATTCCATCATATCTTGTGAGACCAATGTGCAAGCAGCCTTCAGGAAGGTGAGCCCACAAAAAAGCATCTGGAGCAGGCGGGATACCTGGCCAAGTACTAAAACCCTGTGCTAATCAAACTGGCCGGAATGTTCAATAAACTCTTTAGCCTCTCACTTCGGCAGTCTGAGGTACCAGCCTGCTTCAAGCAAGCTTCAGTTATACCAGTGCCTAAGAAGAATATGATAACCTGCCTCAGAGATAATCATCAGTAACACTTACATCCACAGTGATGAAGTGCTTTGAGAGATTGGTGAAGAAATATATCAAATCCTGCCTAAGAAGTGAATTGGGCCTGCTCCAGTTTGCCTACCAGAGCAACAGTTCCATGGCAGAGGCCATATCATTGCCTCTTCACTCAACCCTGGAGCATCAAGACAGCAAAGATGCATACATCAGGATGCTCTTTATCAACTACAGCTCAGCATTCAATACTATCATCATCCCCTCAAATCTAATCGATAAGCTCCAAGACCTTGGTCTCAATGCCTCTTGTGCAATTGGATCCTCAATTTCCTCACTTGCAGTCAGTTCGGATTGGCAATATCTCCTTCACCTGATCAGCTCAGGTGCACCTCAAGTCCGTGTGCTTAGCCCCCTGCTGTATTAGCGTTACACAATGCCATATTCAAGTTTGCTGATGACAGCGCTGTCACAGGCCGAATCAAAGGTGTTGATGAATCTGCAGTTAGGAAGGAGAATGAAATCTGGCTGAGTTGTGCCATAACAACGACCTCTCAGTCAACATCAGCAAGACCAAGGAACTGATTATCGACTTTAGGAGGAGGAAACCTGAGGTCCATGAGTCAGTCCTCATCGGAGGATTAGAGGTGGAGAGGGTCAATAACTTTAAATTCCTTGGTATTATTATTTCAGTGGATCTGAACTGGACCCTGCACATAAGTGCAATCATGAAGAAAGCACAAGAGCATCTCTTCTTCATGTAAGACCATGATCCTGAAAAAACGTTGTCTCATTTTTACTATGTACTGTACCAGCAGTTATGGTCGAAATGTCAATAAAAAGTGACTTGACTTGACTTAGGAATTTGCGAAGATGCAGCATGGCATCTAAAATTTTGACAAATTTCTATGGATGTGTAGTAGAGAGTATATTAACTGGCTACATCACAGCCTGGTATGGAAACATCAATGCCCTTGAAAGGAAAATCCTATGAAATTGAACATGAGTAAAACCCTCCCCACCACTGAGGACACATACACAAAACGTTGTCACAGGAAAGCAGCATCCATTCATCATCAGGGACATCCACGACCTGTTCTCTTCTCGCTGCTGCCATCAAGTAGATGCCTTCGAACTCACACCACCAGCTTCAGGAACAAGTATTACCCCTCATCCACCCCGCACTTGAACCAAAAGGGATTACTTCACTCAATTTTATTTGCCCCATCATCAAAATTTTCCAACAATCTATAGACTCACTTTCAAGGACTTTTAATCTCATGTTCTTGATACTTATTATTTATGTAACGCGCTGTAAGGTTTCACTGCTGATGTAATGGCCTCGCCGTAATGGTTCACTGCTAAGGTCATGGTTTCTCTGTAGCAGCAGTGTTTGGGTTACAACTAGAGATAATGGGGCATTTGGAATGTGTGCTATCCAATGAGAGGCATGTTGTTCTTTCTTGTGGGTCTGGGAGCAGGGATTTTGCTGTCTTTTGTCAGCGAGAGATGAATAGAGAAGATGCGATTGGAACGAGTTGGTAGACTGGCAGATGGAGTGGACTCAGAGCGAGGGTCCAAGCGATGCTCGGAGGAGGGCGACGAGGAACAAATGAACAAATCCATGAGCTCCAACGTGCACATTAGACTGTTTCATTAAAATAGCCCCTTTTACTTCATAGTTTCTTTACTAACCCTATAGTCAGATTAAGATTTATAAAGTTCAATTGTTAAGTTGCATTTGGTGTAGCGTCTGATATTTTGCAGTTCGGGTTTGTAACTGGGCAACACATCACGCAGCATCCACACGAATGAGATTTCTCAGTTTGGCTGGGCCAGAGGCTGTCTTCCCCTAGGCAAACATATGCTGGCTGAACCTCAGGGTTATACTTATTCACTTATTCATTCATTTATTTATCCATTTATCTATATATTTATTTATTTACTTATTTACTTGCTCAATGAACTAATTAAATAAATAATTTATTATTTTTTTTTTGCATTTGCCCTGTTTGTTGTCTTTTGCACACTAGTTGAATGCCTATGTTGGTACAGTCTTACATTTATTCTGTAAAGGTTATTATTCTATTTTGGATTTATTGAGTATGCCCATGAGAAAATGCATCTTTGATAATAAATGTTCTTTGAACTTTGATGGCAGTAGCCAACTGAGAGGTAAAGTTCTAGTTCATCTTCTCTAGAAGTCTTCCTAGGATTATAGAGTCATACAGCTCGGAAACAGACCCTCTGGCCTAATGTATCCCTGCTGATCATGTTGCCAGCTGAGTAAGTCCTACATACTACCTCCTTCCTCCTCTTGCTCCTGCTCCTCTTCACGTTATGCTGCCTGATGGGAGAGGACAAAAGAGACAACGTCTGGGGTGGGAAGGCTGATTACGTTACAACACACAAAGGAGCTGGAAGAGCTCAGAGGTCAGTCAGGACCAGTGGAGGGAAATGCACAGTCAACGTATCAGGTCAAGGCTCTTTATTTACGTCAGCGAGAAGTGTTAGCAGAATCTATGGTTGAGCAAGAAAATTAAGTGTCACTATGCCTTGACTTTGAAACAGAAGACTAAAGGTCTTCCCTAAATACTTCACACACCTCAGGGAAAACCTGAGCCTGAACTTTAGATCAGATTCATTTTATTTATCTTATGTACATAGAAGCATCCAGTGAAAGGCATCATATGCATTAACAATCAACACATCAGGTTGTACTGCAGGCAGCCCATAAGTGTGGTCATACAATCCAGCACCAAAATGAGAACACGTTGTTGATGAAAGAGGAGTTTCAGGTAGGATGCAGTGACACTGTAGGAGTAATATCTTTACAATTCCATCTCTTTGTCTCCTGCCCCAAAGTCCCCACCACCAACTCTATTTCATTAGGATTTTGAGATTTGGTATGTCTCCAGAGACCCTCGCAAATGTCAACTGATTATGTATAATGCACGGAGTGGGGGTGCGCACTGCACATGATCAAAATAAGCTGCAGAAAGTTGTAAACTCAGACAACTCCATCACGGGAACTAGCCTCCTCTGCATCCAGGACACATTGAATGTAACATGAATATAAGGAAGGACAAGCCAATGATTGGGTAGAAATGCAGACAGAGCAAAGAGGTTAGTTGTACCACAGAGACAAAATTCAAAAGGGCAACAAATGCAGGACTGAATGTGCTGTATTTAAATGCACGTAGCATTCTGAATAAGGTGGACAAACTCAGAGCACAATTAGAGATTGGTTGGTATGAATGGTGGTGTGGTTCTATTGGTAAAAGATGGAATTACATCCTTAGAAAGTGGTGAAAGAGTCCAAGAATGTTGAATCTTTGTGGGTGGAGTTAAGGATCTGTAAGTGTAAAAAAAAAGTCATGGGAATTATTTATAGGCCTCCAAATAGTAGCCAAGATGTGGGATTGAGATTGTAGGACCTGGAAAAGGCACGTAATAAGGGTAATATCATAATCATAATGGGGGACTTCAAAATGCAAGGGGATTGGGTATATCAGGTTGGTGTCAGATCACAAGGGAGGGAATTTGTTGAATGCCCATGAAATGGCTTTTTAGAGCAGCTTGTGCTTGAGCCTGTTCAGGGAAAGGCCATCTTCGATTGGGTGTCGCGTAATAACCCAGATCTTATTAGGGAGCTTAGTATAAAGGAACCCTTAGGAGACTGTGATTATAATATGATTGAATTCATATTGCAGTTTGAGAGGGAGAAGCATAAGTCACATGTGTCAGTAATGCAATGGAATAAAGGGAATTGCAGAGGCCTGAGAGAGGACCGTGCCTAGGTGGATTGGAGGAGGATACAGGAGGGGATGATGACAGAATAGATGTGGCTGCAGTTTCTGAAAATAGTTCACAAGGTGCAGGATAGATATGACCCACAGAACAAGTTGTTCTCAAGTGGCAGGGGTAGGCAGCTGTGGCTGACGTAGGAAGTTAAAGACTGCATAAAAAACAAGGAAAGGGCATATAAGGTCGCAAAAGTGAGTTTGAGGTTGGATGAGTAGGAAGCTTTTAAGATCCAATAAAAGGCAATGAAAAATGCTATAAGAAGGGCAAAGATGGAATATGAGGGCAAACCAGCCAATAATATAAAGCAGGGTACTAAAGTTTTTTCAGTTATATAAAGAGTAAAAGGGAGGTGAGAGTTGATATTGGACCACTGGGAAATGATACTGGTGAGGTAGTAATGGAAGACAAGAAATGGCAGATGAACTTAATAAGTACTTTGCATCAGTCTTTACTAAGGAAGACACTAGCTATATACCACAGGTCCATGAGTGTCAGGGAGCAGGAATGAGTGCTATTGCTATTACAAAGGAAAAAGTGCTAGAGAAACTGAAAGGTGTTAAGGTGGATAAGTCACGTAGGCCAGGAGGACTACATCCCAGAGTCATGAAAGAGGTTGTTGAATTGATAATGGATGTATTAGTCATGATCTTTCAAGAATCACTTTATTCTGGCATGGTCCCGGAGGACTGGATGATTGCAAATGTCACTCCACTCTTTAAGAAGGGAAGAAGGCAAAAGAAAGGAAATTATAGGCCAGTTAGCCTAACCTTAGTGGTTGGGAAAGTGTTAGAGTCTATTATTAAGTACGAGGTCTTGAGATACTTGGAGACTACTAATAAAATAAGTCAAAGTCAGCATGGTTTCTGTGAAGGGAAATCCTGTCTGACATATCTGTTAGCATTCTTCAGGGAAGTAACAAGAAGGGTGGACAAAGGAAAAGCAGTGGATGTCATTTACTTGGATTTTCAGAAGGCATTTGATAAGGAGTCACTCAAAGCTGCTTAACAAGACAAAATCCTATGGTGTTACGGGAAAGCTACTGGCATGGGTAGGGGAACAGCTGAGCGGCGGAGGCAGAGTGGGAATAAAGAGGGCCTTTACCGCTTGGCTACCAGTGACTAGTGGTGTTCTTCAGGGGTCATTATTGGGATGGTTACATTTCACATTGTTTGTTAATGATTTGAATAATGGAATACATAGTTTTATGGCAAAGTTTGCAGATGATATGAAGCTAGGTGGAGGGGTCGGTAGTGCTGAGGAATCGATACAATTGCAGCAGGACAAAGACAAATTGGAAGAATGGGCAAAAAAGTGTCAGATGAAATACAGTGTTGGAAAATGCATGAAAATGCATTTTGCTAAAAGGAACAATAGTATAGACTATTCTTTAAATGTGGAGAAACTTCAAGCGTCAGAGGTGCAGAGGGACATAAGAGCTTTCGTGCAAGACTCCCAGAAGGTTAATTTACAGATTGAGTTGGTGGTAAAGAAGGCAAATGCGAAGTTGCCATTTATTTCAAGGGCAATAATATATAAAAAATGAGGAGATCAGGCTGAGGCTTTATAAGTCACTAGTCAGGCTGCACTTAGAGTATTGTTAACACTTTTGAGCCCCACATGAATGGATTAACATATGAGGAGCATTTGGTAGCTTTTGGCTTGTACTCACTGGAAGTCAGAAGAATGTGGGGAGATCTCATTGAAACCTACCAAATGTTGAAACCACTAGATAGAGTGGAGGTGGAGAGACTGTCTCTGATGGTGGGGTATCCAGAACTAGAGGGCACAGCCTCAAAACTGAGGTGTGACCTTTTACAGCAGAGTTAAGGAGGAATTTTTTTAGCCAAAGAGTGGTGAATCTGTGAAATACTCAGCCACAGACTGCAGTGGAGGCCAAGTCCATGGGTACATTTAAGGTGGAATTTGATAGTTTCCTGATTGGTCAGGGCATCAAAGGATATGGCAAGAAGGTAGGTATATGGAGTTGAGTGGGATCCAAGATTAGCCATGATGGAATGGTGGAGCAGACTCAATGGGCTGAATGGCCTAATTCTTCTTCTATGTCTTATGGTCTTCAGGTGTTATCTTCAAGGAGCAATGCCTCAAGAAGGCAGCATCCATCATTAAGGCACCGATCACATAGGACATGCCCTCTTCTCATTGCTACTATCAGGGAGGAGGTGCAGGAACCTGAAGGCACATGCTCAATGATTGAGGAGTGGCTTCTTCCTTCTGCCATTAAATTTCCAAATGGACGTTGAACCCATCAACACTACCTCACTACTTTTTTTTACACTGTTCATTTAATTTAACTATATATATACTATAATTAATGGTGTTTATTATCAGGCATTGCGATGTACTGCTGCTGCATAACAACAAATTTTGTGACATATGCCAGTGAAGTTAAACCTGATTCTGATTCTGCGCTAGCTATTACCATAACACATTGTATGTTAGTGGAATATCCCTGGCGATCTCTCTGTCAAGTCATCCAATTAATATGTGTCTCAGCAGCAGGATGTTGGGAAATAAAACATTCGCTGCTGGTTGTTGCAGACGCTTGTGAAGTTTCGAAGGCACATGAGCAGCCTGCAGTCAAATCTCCTGATGTCAATTGTCTCTGCACAGTGAACAAGGCAGAAACCAACATGATGCATCCCTCTTTGTTCTGAGACTATCCACAGCACTCTTATGTTGCACATTGAACTCCATTTAAAAATGGGACCAATAGGTGTTCCACAGTGATGACAGTCCATGTGCCCCTAATACTGAGAATTGTTATATACGTAAGAATGGATATCAGTAACATGACATGCAGAGTTTCACCCTAAAATGCTTGTTTCCTAGGTAAAAACTAACTTTGTCTGATTAGAACCTCAGAATTGGAGGTATGTGATCCAATATCTTGACTAAAATTTTCCAAACAGTCTCGACTCACGTTTGGAACGAGAACGAGCCTTAGAGAGTTCATTCAGCCCATAAAGTCCATCCTGCTTTTCTCCAGAGCAGTTCCATCACTCCTATCGCCCCTCCTCCGCCTACTTACCTCAACCTATTCCCTCACCCACATGACCATCAAATTTCCTATACTTCTTTATGCCACTCAATTGGTGGGATAATTTAGAGTCACCAATCAACTTATCAGCACATCCATGGGATGAAAGAGGTCATTAGGGCACCTGACGAAATCTCATATAAGTTCCTTCAGCTGATGGGTCTAAAATGTGAGGAAACAACATTGGCATAAGAAAGCAACCAGTGAGAATAGAGGCAATGAGAAGTTCATTTATGGGAACTATTGTGTCTGTGCATAATTACACATACAAAGTATATTAAATAGCAACACACACGTGGGAGATGGCTTTAACTGGTGTATTCAGATTGCAGCAAGACAAAGAGAGAAAAATGTGTAGACAACAGATGAATATGTAGTGCTAAGGGGGAGCAGGGGGACATTGCTCTAAAAGAAATAGATCCATACATTACACTTCCTCCTTCTTTAGATTGGTACAGCATAAAACTGTATATATACAAAACTTTTAATTTCCCTCTCATAAACCCATATTTCAAATAAACATATTTTCAGAATAATAGTCCATCACTAACTTCACAGCTCTGAAGGTTCAGTCTTTTTGGCAGTGTTCTGTTCCTTTCAGGATAGCGCCTCTGGACCTGTGGAATGGATTCAGATTTGGTAGGTGTCTTCTATAAGACAACGTTCTCATTTCTGTTGTCACATTGCTGCCAGTGACATTGTCACTGAAAGGTAGGTCCAGTCTTGTTGGATGCATTCTTCTGTTGTGTATCCAGTATCTGGCCCACATAACGTCTCCAGGTCTGATCTCCAGCATTCACTGTGTACATCAGTGGTCCAGTTCTTGTAGCTATTCTACCGGGTGTCCACTTGTCTTCTCGGTAATCATGCACTAGGACATCCTGCCCAATCTTGAAGCTCCTTGCTGCTTCACTTGGCAATTGGTTGAATTCTTTATTCTGCACTTCCCTCGGGAGGACTGGCTTCAGGAGGTCTATGTGAGATCCTAGATGCAGATCATGAACAGCACTGTTGTTGCTCGATTTGTCGTCGCATGAACAGAGTTCTGATACGCAAAAAGGAAGTTGTCCACCTTGTGCTGTAGAGAAACATCTCCCTTGTGCATCACTTCAATGGACTTCTTGAAGGTTTAGATAAACCTTTCAGCTAACCCATTTGCTTCACAGGGGTGAGAAGCTGACTTGAAATGTCTGATACCATTTTTCTTCATGAGCAGTTGGAATACTTCTGACATGTATTGTGGTCCATTGTCACTCAGAACATCGGAGTCTGGACTTGGAACTCGGAACATTGGAGCCTGGACTTGGAACTTGGAACAGCAGAGCCTGGACTTGCAACACGGAACAGCGGAGCCTGGATTTGGAACTCGAAACAGCGGAGCCTGGACTTGGAACTCAGAACAGCGGAGCCTGGACTTGGAACTCGGAACAGCGGAGCCTGGACTTGGAACTCGGAACATCGGAGCCTGGACTTGGAACTCGGAACAGCGGAGCCTGGACTTGGAACTCGGAACATCGGAGCCTGGACTTGGAACTCGGAACATCGGAGCCTGGACTTGGAACTCGGAACATCGGAGCCTGGACTTGGAACTCGGAACAGCGGAGCCTGGACTTGGAACTCGGAACATCGGAGCCTGGACTTGGAACTTGGAACAGCGGAGCCTGGACTTGGAACTCGGAACTCTGACCCTGGATTTGGAACCTGGAACACAGGACACAGAGCCAGGGCTCTTCTTGGACACAGGACACAGAGCCAGGGCTCTTCTTGGACACAGGACACAAAGAGATAGTTCACCATTCAGGGCAGCAGCAAACGGCCGGACCTATCCAGTGAAGACGAGGACACGAAGAGACAAAACCACACAACGGTAGACAATTCTTTATCTTGGCACGAAGTGGCTCCGAGTAACTGTGAGCTCTTGACTCGGCCCCAGAACTACAGAAAGCGGCTCTTGACTCACTCCGGCAGGTTAACTTGACGGATGCGCTTCGGCGAGGTAGCATAGAGGACTCGCTCAGGCACAGTAACTTGACGTGCTCACTCCAGCGAGGAGAGGCAACTTAGTGGCATTTGCTTCAGAGAGGAGACTTGGCTCGCTCCGGCGATGTGACTTGACTCGCTCCAGCAATGTGACTTGACTTGCTCCGGCGATGTGACTTGGCTCGCTCCGGCAATGTGACTTGGCTCGCTCCGGCGATGTGACTTGGCTCGCTCCGGCGATGTGACTTGGCTTGCTCCGGCAATGTGACTTGGCTCGCTCCGGCGATGTGACTTGGCTCGCTCCGGCGATGTGACTTGACTTGCTCCGGCAATGTGACTTGGCTCGCTCCGGCGATGTGACTTGGCTCAGTCTGGCAAGGTGACTTGCTTGCACTTGCTTTGGTGATGTCAGGTGACGTCCGGTGATGATCTAGCACTGAGCAGCTGTAAGCTGGACACTTTAATACTGCCGCTTCAGCTGAGAATCAAGTGCCTTTAATTAAAGAGCCCGAGAAACACAGGGAAACAAGGAATAAAGGAAAACAAGGAGTCCCGATTCTGACAAAAACAAAGGAAATTTAAAGGGAACCGGGGAATAACCGATCAGGACCATAACAGATTGAGTGCCAGTCTAGTTGGAATTTCTCAACGATTGACATCAGAAAAGTGCTGGCCCTCCACTTTCCAATACATAAAGCTCTAACTGTTGTATTTGGCCACCATATATCACACTTCCTTTCACAATCCATGGTGGGTTGTTTTCTGGCTTATAAACTCTGCGAGTTGTTTAACGGTATAGCAATCGCATCAGGATTGTTGGGTGATGAGAGTCAAACCATAGATATTGATCTCTGTGGGTTGGTTTCCTCTAAACACCCAAACATAAACAAAGCAATTTTGTAAATGCTACCCAATACAATTAGAACTGGACATATCGATATGTCGGCGAGGCAAAACAACCACTTCACAAACAGATGGCCCAACATAGGAGGGCTAACACCTCAGGTCAAGACTCGGCTGTATATCTACACCTAAATGGCAAGGGTCACTCCTTTGATGCTAACAATGTGCACATTTTGGACAGAGGACAGGTGGTTTGAAAGAGGGGTTAAGGAAGCTGTCTTTGTTAACCAGGAAAACCTATCCCTGACAGAGGGGTTGATAGGTACACCACCACCTGTCAGCTACTTGCAACATAGTCCTGGTATCTTTACCCTGCCATCTCCACAACAGTTCACACCTTCACTCATGCAAAGATAAGACTAATGACTCTCTCATTACCTCTATGACTCTTAATGGCCCTCATGTGATTGCTGTACCATTAAACAACTCACAGAGTTTATAAACTGGAAAACTATCCACCATGGATCACAGCTGAAGAAGCCTCTGGGATGAGTGATGAGATGCCTTCTAGACAACACAGCAAGTCGAGTTGCCTTGATTTACTATTTCTTGATATTTGGTAACTTCATGCTTTTGTAATCAATATTTTGTATTTGAGTCTTTTCTCTTGGTTGTGCTTTTTGGCTGCCTTGCACATTATTTCTACGTGACCCTGTCTGTGATACCTTCTGCAGGCTTTTTCTTTGAACCAGGAGTCATTTGCATTATGGGAGGATTTGCCACATTGATAACATTTCTGGCTTTTTGAACCATTCAGGGACATTATTTGCATTTCACATTCTAATTCTTATTCTGTAGTTCTGTAACATCCTTTGCTGCTGTCTCTAATGATATTGCAATGGTCAATGCCTGTTCATTTTTGCCTGGTCATTTTTGGACAGGAGCCTTTTTTGAGTGCTTTGACTATCAATGCCATATATAAGCCTGTCTTTTCATGCATCAGAAAGTCCATCTGTAAAGTCACAGTACTGAGAATGTTTGCGCAGTTCTGCAATGTATTCTGAACATTCTGTATTCATCTTTTGACTAGTTCCTTTTGTAAAAGCTAAATCTCTCAGCTATTACCAGAGGCTTAGGGCTCAAGTGATTTTGTAAAATTGTAACAATTTCTGGTTACTAGGTTGTATAAGAGACAGTGCGTTCCTGAGCCTATTAAGCCAACAAGTGTTGGGGCTTTCTTTTGCTCCTCCACATGGTTTGCATTACAATACAGTTCAACTATTTCAATATATAACTCCCAGCCTTCATTTTTCAAATGAAGCCATTGCCATGTTATCTTCGCTTTAAATTCAACGCGTCTTTCACTGTTGTGCGTTTGTGGTGTCCGTGATGTCCTTTGTCGTACAGTTTAACTCTCACAGCTTCATCTCGTAAATGTGCTGTAACTGTTGGCGTAGCTCATGATACTTTCTGCGTTCAGGATCGTACACATTGCCAATTTGTTGTATCTGTGCACAACTACATATATATTAAATAAAAGCATGCGTGAAAAGATGGCTTTAACTGTTGTGTTTACATTGCAGAGAGAGAGAGATAACAGCACTTGCGCAGACAATAGATCAATACATTGTGCTGGGGTGCAGTAGCGGGGGGGGGGGGGGGGTGTTGGGTGTCATTGCTCTAAAAGAAATAGATCCATACATTACAAGAACTAGTAGCCCAGGTTCAGAGAATATACAACATAGAAAATTACAGCACAATGCAGCCAGTGATGTTTTGTCGAACATTTAACTTGCTCTCTAAGATCAATTTAACTCTTCCCTCTGACCTAACCTCCCTTTTCCTGTTGCCCATGTGCCTATCTTAGAGTTTCTTAAATGCCCTTAATGCATTTGCCACTACCACCACCATACAAACCCTTCATTCTCTGTATAAGGAACTTGCTTCTGACATCCCCTCTATACTTTCCTCCAATCTCCTTAAAATTATGCTCCCCCCCCCAAGAAAATTAGCATTATTTTCACACACACATAGAAACATACCTGTAGAGTGAACTGACATTTACATCAATGATCAACACAATCCAAGGATGTGTCGCCATGATTCTGGCACTGACCCGTAACTCACAAACCCTAACCGTACATCTTTGGAATGTGGGAGGAAACCATAGTACCTGGTGGAAACTAAGGAGATCATACAAATTCCCTACAGACAGAAGCAGGAATTGAGCCCCGTCTTACAGCTGGCACTTTATAGTAGCTCCTATACTGCTGCGATACTACTATTCTTGTGTTGATGCGTGGCCTAGTGGATAAGGCATTGGACTAATAATCTGAAGGTCACTGGTTTGAGCCTCATCTGAGGCAGCGAGTTTGTGTCCTTGGGTAAGGCACTTAACAACACATTGCTCGGCGAAGACACTGGTGCCAAGCTGCTTGGGTCCTAGTGCCTAGTGCCTTCCGTTGGACAACATCGGTGGCATGGAGAGGGGAAGGCTTGCAGCTTGGGCAACTGCCAGGTCTCGGCCCGAAACGTTGACAGTGCTTCTCCTTATAGATGCCGCCTGACCTGCTGTGGTCCACCAGCATTTTGTGTGTGTTGTCCCATACAACCCTGCTCAGGCCTGCAAATCCAAACAGATGTCTATATTAAAAAAAAAACTACTGTTCAATCTGAACTCCCTGATGCTGTCTGTGCAGTCTGCCAATTTTCCCAGTCACCCCCTCTGGGTGTCTGCTTTTCTCCCACATCCCAAAAATGAATGACTTAGTATGGTAAATCACCAGCTACTATAAATTGCTCCTAGTGGTAAGTGAGTCATGGAATCTGGGGGTGCTCCAGGAAATTTGGGGAGAATAAAATTTTATTTGTGTAAATGATGGTGACGGGTGACAATGGACACAGTGGGCTGAAGTGCCTGTTTCCATGGAATCTTTCTTTACAGTGGAATGTCAATAATAATGTAGAAACTTTTAAGGAAAATAAGAAGGTAACTGAAAAGGTCAGGAAGTATGAAAAGTCCTTGGGATTAGGGCTAACATCCCAAATGGAAAATACACATAAATATTCTCTTGGACTGATTTGAAGAGCCTTTCTGAAATGAGGTCAGTTCTAAATATAGATTAAGATATCAATATCAATTATCAATACATTTTAATCTCTGTTTCTATAGCAACAAAATGCCGCTTCCAAGCCAACTGAAACTAAATCCAGCACAAAAACATATTTATCTATTACAGATCCTGCAGAATGCATCTGTATTGTTGATTTCTTTATTCCTTGAGTTCTGAAGAACGGACTGGTCATGGGTTGGCCAGAATCTGTATTACAGGCCAAACCCAGGATAACGTAACAGAGACAAATTGATTCAGTGTGAAATTCATACATATGATAAATGAGGAGCTTAGTCAATCAGTCTGCAGGCAGGCAGCAGTATTTTACAGAAACATTTATTAAGGTCTGCAGAAAATGTGTGTCATTCCTATTAAAGAGAATTCTGTTTTTCATAGATGCTTTTATCACATGATAAGCAATAGGAACTCTCAGACAAGAGCCTTATTTTTTGTATGTCAGTGTGAGGTTGCTTTATGCCTTGATCAGACAGCGTGTTATTTACATAGCTCAGAATGACCTTAAAAATATGGAAAGAAAGGTTCTTTTTCAAAATTGCTGTTGCATGCTTCCAAACAGTATAAATTCCCAATGTAATCATCTAGATTTTGCTGTCAAGGGAAGATTATTGTAGTCCCTGTCCTCAGAAAGTACAGCAAGAGAAATATACAGATTAAGTAAAAGATAGAAAATTCTGTGGAGATCAGTTCTTACTTTAGATGTCCTGCAAACATAGTATTTTGCCTTTATTAAAGGAAGGTTGAGGTTGTACATAGAAAGTTTCAAAAGCTTCTTTTTCTGTTATTGATAAAAATGAGTGCATTTGACTTTTGACTCCCTCCTGAGTTCACAGGCATTTAGGGATGTATAATAAATGCCAGCCACATCAGTGATGTCCATGTCATGTGGACAAATAAAACGATTAGTAAAAGGAAATGAAAATGTGCAGTAAACTGATGCTTGTAGTTAGTTCTCTCAGTTCCATTAATTCACTGATTTTAAAAAGTTGATGGATAATCTCCTTCATTTCCTTTATAACTGGCTGTCAAAGAGTGACTTCATTTTGTCTGTTTCTGCAAGAAGGGAGAACACTTCTCCCTTGGCCTTCGCTCCTTGTCTGAAATCAGAGTGCAGATGTCAATTCACACCCCACCATTGTTTCATCATCTCTGTTCGATCAGGCTTGCCCAACAAAGACAAAATCCTGAAGAGTGAATGACGATCCTCTGATTTTTAATATACCAAGCTGATAAATGCCTATGATTCTTCAAAGACTGAAGAAGTCAAAGTGTTATTCACAAAAGAGAGAGGGGCTCAGAGTCGAAATGCGCTACTTATTAAACTAAAGGTCAGAAGCATAACCTGTAAAGGAATGAGCCAGGCAGCTGCTCAGTAAATGTAATTTCTTTTTGATATAAGCTGTAAGGAGTATTGAAAACCTGTAACCACTCAAAGGAAAGAAGATCGAATGCAAACCATCTGTTTAATAAAAATATGAATTAGAAGGCATAATTGCCAAGATTGTAGGTGGTGTGGTTTAACAGTAACATATCAAATGTTGTGGGTAGCCGTGTATTAGGCAGCCATGTGTGCTGTGAGATATCTTTGGTTTTAAAAAAATAAAATTAGCCATGGTCCTGCTGGAGAGGAAATCAAACGGGAGTTTTCATTTTTCTGATTTTTTCTTCTTACAGAATAACAATTATTCATGTATGTAGATTGATTTTGCACCATTGCCACCCAAAATGTTATATTTTGAAACCACATACTCAAGATTCATGATGTATCGCTGACATGATAGGTCTTATTCTGATAAACAGGGCCACTCCAACTTAATACAGATAGGACTGTTTACAAATTTAACTCCAATCTATTGCTTAGAATGTGTCCTTCAAAGACATTGCCCAAACGTGACAAATAGAAGGAACTAATGTTCAAAGTTGTCATAAATCAGCTGGGAATTGTCCAAAATTAAAGTAATAAACTGAAGAGTTGTTAAGAATGTAAATTACTAGAATATTGGTTATTTAAATTAAATACGAGAAATTCTGCAGATGCTAGAAATCCAGAGTAACAGACACAAAATTCTGATAGAACTCAGCAGGTGAAGCAATCTCTACAGAGAAGAATAAAGTATCAACAGCTTGGGCCAAGAGCTTTCAAAGGTTTCAAAGATACATTTAATGTCAGAGAAATTTATTTAATATGCATCCTGAAATGCTTTTAATTCACAACCATCCACAAAAACAGAGGAGTGCCCTCAAAGAAAGAATCACAGTTAAATGTTACAACCCCAAAATCCTCCCCCAGCTCTTCTCCTTCCCGCACGTAAGTGGGAGCAAACAACATTCCCCCTGCCCCCCACCCCCCCACCGGCACTCAGGCATGAGCAAAACAACAGCAAAGACACAGATTTGCAGTACCCCAAAGACTACCTGTTCACCCAGTATTTGACACACCACAGGCTCTCTCTCTCTCCCTAACAAGGGAGAAAGAGGTGTTTCTGTTCACAGTGAGCGGGGAGACATAACAAACAACTTGCAGGTTTACAATGTTAAAAGTCAATTGCATCACTTTTTCCAAGCTCTGTACCCAAAGACTTCCAATTTCCACACCCTCTCCCCCCCCCCCACCCATCTCCAGAGCAACAAAATCTTGGTCCTCTGAAGACAAGCCAAGTCCTTGGTGTGCCAAATAACGACCATTTCTGAAACCCTGAGAGTGGGTCCCATTCCCACAAAGAACTGTTGTCAGCATGTGACTCCAGGTCAGGGTCTTCAAAAGAACCCTGTAAGGGAAAAATAGAGATATTAAAGATGGAAATAGAGCTGCTTCCAAAGATGCATTCAAAGGAGTTGTCATTAGGCGCCATTAATCCTCCTAAGCTCCTCCCCGAACCATCAGGATATGCTGCCTGATCCTCAATATTTTATGTGTGTTAACTAAACTAAAATAGTGTTTCTCTTGGATATACAACAAATGCCATTTATCAAGTACAATATAAAGACTGCATTTTACTTCACAAAATAATTAACATCAAGCCACTCGTATTCTGGAGTGATGACCAGAAGGCTTTGTCAAAACTTTCGGTTTTGAGGACCTTTTTTAAAGTGAAATGAAAAGCTATCCGTAGTGGAGCAATTAAATACTGTGCTGGCAGAAGACCAGAAGCAAGGATTGTGGCTGTTTCAGAGGGAAATAGATCTGTCAGAGATTATAGAGCAATGGAACATCAAGACTACGGACTGATTTTTAAAGAGGATGGGAATGTTTAAATTGAGACAAGACTTATTGGGAGATAAAATGTGTTAGTGGGCACAGGGATTTTGAGTGAAGAGGATGGTGTCATTATACTAGACAATGAGGATACCGTAGAGAAAGTGCAAAGGAGATTTACAAGAATTGGAGGGCGTACCTTGTGAGAATAGGTTGAGTGAACTTGGCCTTTTCTCCTTGGAATGACAGAGGATGAGAGGTGACCTGATAGAGCTGTATAAGATGATGAGGGGCATTAAACGCATGGATAGCCAGAGACTTTTTCCCAGGGCTGAAATAGCTAACATGAGGGGGCATAGTTTTAAGGTGCACGGAAATAGGTATTGAGGGGACATAAGGGGTAGGTTTTTTCCACAGGTGGGTGTGTGGAATGCACTGCTGGCAGCAGTGGTGGAAGCGGATACAATAGGGTATTTTTTTTTAAATATGGAACGCTTCACAAATTTGCGTGTCATCCTTGCGCAGGGGCCATGCTAATCTTCTCTGTATCGTTCCAATTTTAGTATATGTGCTGCTGAAGCGAGCACAAATAGGGTCTTTTAAGAGCGTCTTAGATAGCTACATTGAACTTAGAAAAATAGAGAACTATGCAGTCTAGGCAGTCTCTAGAGTAGGTTACATGGTCAGCACAACGTTGTGGGCCGAAGGGCCTGCAATGTGTTGTAAATTTCTATGTTGTTCTAGAGTGACAGAGATATACAGAATGGAAACAGGCCCTTCAGCCCACCTGGTCTGTGCTGACCACCCATTTACTATAACCTACAGAATCCCATTTTCTGTTCCTCATAGCTTATTTATTTGCATATTGAGATACAGCATGGAATAGGCCCTTCAGGCCCTTTAAGCCATGGTGGCCAGCAATTCCCTGATATTAATTGTAGCCTAAACACAGGACAATATATAATGACCAATTAACCTGCTGACCACTATATCTTTGGACCGTGGGAGGAAACCGAAGCACACAAAGGAAACCCATGCGGTCATAGGGAGAACATACGAGGGGTGATTGATAAGTTCATGGCCTAAGGTAGAAGGAGTCGATTTTAGAAAATCTAGCACATTTATTTTTCAACATATTTCCTTCTACATTTACACACAGTCCAGCGGTCATGGAGCATACAGATCTTGGACCTCATCTCCTTCTACCTTAGGCCACGAACTTATCAATCACCCCGATGAGTTATTAACTTCAAATTTTCTGCATACTCACTCAAAGAGTTGACCTGCATGTACATGTGATGAGAGCTGTATAACTCATCTCCTTCTACCTTAGGCCATGAACTTATCAATCACCCTGCTGTAGACACTTCCTGGAGGTCTGTCTGCTCCACAACCACTGGACTAGGTGTGTAAATGTAGGAGGGGACTATGGTGTCTGGAGAAGAATCACTTGCGTTGGATACCTGTCCCTTTGTAGCTGAAATATTAATATGGCAGCTCCAGCTAAGATTCTGCTCAAAAGGAATATTAATGTAACACCATAGGAAAGGTTTCACGGCTAATGTAACGTTATTTTTGTGGCAGCAGTGTTTGGATTATGGCTTGAGATAACATGGGCTTTGGAATGTGTGGCGTCCAATGAAGGGAGTGTTTTTTTTCCTTGTTGTGTGCCTGAGATCGAGGTGATCTGGGTCTTTTGTTGGGCGAGAAATGAAGAAAGGACATGCCAGAACGGAAAGACAGTTGGACAGAGTGGACTTGGAGTGGGGCCGGCTGTTGATGAAGCCCGGGGGAATCAATGGAGGGCCAACAGAAGGAAGTCCATGAGCTCCAACTTGTGCACGTTAGACTGTTTCATTAAAATAGGCCCTTGTGGCGACCCATTTCCTGGCACATCCGAACCGGCTCACAATTAGATAGCCTACAGGGGTTTGCGAGCACAGAGCTTTGGAGCCTCTGCACCACGGGGGGCAGGTCGAGAGAGGCTTAAAAGTGAGGCTGAGGATTTCGAATAAAGTTTTTCCTTCGACTGCAGTTACCGACTCCGTGTCGTAATTTTAGCGCTGCGTGTAGCACACCGCTACAATTGGTGACCCCGACGGTCGAAAAGATTTTTGGACCAGAAATGACTGACGCCACCTCTGTTCATGCGGTTTCGTTGAAACTGCCGGGTTTCTGGACACAGCGCCCGAACCTATGGTTCCAGCAAGCCGAAGCCCAATTCCACATTCGCCAGATCACCTCAGAAGACACCCGCTACTACTACGTGGTGAGCTCCCTCGACCAGGACACAGCGGCCCAGGTCGCGGAGTTCGTACAGTCGCCCCCGGCAGACAGCAAGTACACGGAATTCAAAGCCCTGCTCCTCAGGACTTTCGGACTCTCTCGGCGCGAGCGGGCTGCCCGTTTACTGCACCTGGATGGCTTGGGCGACAGACCTTCATCGGCTTTAATGAATGAGATGTTGTCTCTCGCCGACGGACACACACCCTGCTTCATGTTTGAGAAGGCATTCCTGGAGCAGCTGCCCGAGGACATACGCCTGCTGCTGTCCGACGCGGATTTCAGTGACCCCCGGAAGGTGGCAGCCCGGGCGGACTTGCTGTGGAACGCCAAAAAGGTGAGCGGGGCGTCCATCGCACAGATCTCCCAGCCACGCTCCCAGCAGCAAACCAGCCCAGGCCCGGCCGCAGAGCCCACTAACCCCCGGCCCAATGACCACTGGTGCTTCTACCACCAGCGGTGGGGCACAGAAGCCCGCCGTTGTCGCCCGCCCTGCAAGTTTCCGGGAAACGCCAGGGCCAGCCGCCGCTGATGGCTACGGCGGCTGGCCATCGGGATAGCTTCCTGTATGTGTGGGATAGAAGGTCGGGACGCCGGTTTTTGGTCGATACTGGGGCTGAGATCAGCGTTTTACCTCCGACGAGTTACGACACCCGCAGCAGGGCACCGGGTCCCCCACTGAGGGCCGTGAACAGCAGCACAGTAAGGACCTATGGCACCCGTCAGGTGCAGCTACAGTTCGGCTCCAGCCAGTTCACGTGGGACTTCACACTGGCGGCCGTAGCCCAACCGCTTCTGGGTGCGGATTTTTTGCGGGCTCACAGCCTACTGGTCGACCTGCCCAGGAAGAGACTGGTCCACGCCAAGACCTTTCAGACGTTCTCCCTGGGTGCAGCCCAGTTGCCACCCCCTCACCTCGGCTCCATCACGCTGTCTGACAACGACTTCACCAGGGTCCTGGCGGATTTCCCATCGGTTCTGGCACCGCAGTTCACAGCGGCCATGCCCAGGCACGGCGTACAGCACCACATCCCGACCCAGGGACCACCCCTCCATGCCCGTGCTCGGCGGCTTCCCCCGGACAATCTCCGACTGGCGAAGGAGGAATTCCAGAGGATGGAGGAATTGGGGATCATCCGGCGGTCCGACAGCCCATGGGCCTCCCCCCTGCATATGGTGCCCAAAGCGACGGGAGGCTGGAGACCGTGCAGCGACTACCGCAGGCTGAACGAGGCTACCACACCGGACCGCTACCCTGTGCCACACATTCAGGACTTTGCAGCAAACCTGCACGGCGCACGGATCTTCTCCAAGGTAGACCTCGTCCGAGGGTACCATCAAATCCCGATGCATCCTGACGACATCCCCAAAACAGCTCTCATCACCCCGTTTGGCCTTTTCGAGTTCCTCCGCATGCCATTCGGCCTGAAGAATGCCGCACAGACGTTCCAGCGGTTAATGGACGCGGTGGGACGGGACCTGGACTTCGCGTTCATCTATTTGGATGACATCCTCATAGCCAGCAGCAGTTGTCAGGAGCACCTGTCCCACCTCCGTCAACTCTGCGCCCGACTGAGTGAGTACGGTTTTACAATCAACCCCGCCAAATGCCAGTTCGGACTCGATACCATTGACTTCCTGGGCCACAGGATTACTAAAGATGGGGCAACCCCTCTGCCCACTAAGGTAGATGCGGTCCGCCACTTTCCCCGACCCACCACGATCAAAGGCCTTCAGGAATTCGTAGGTATGGTCAATTTCTACCGCCGCTTCCTCCCTTCCGCTGCCCGGATCATGCGCCCCCTGTTCGCACTGATGTCGGGTCCGAGCAAGGACATTACCTGGGACGAGGAGTCCGCCGCCGCTTTCGTTCAAACGAAGGAAGCTTTGGCGAACGCCGCGATGCTAGTACATCCCAGAATGGACGCCCCTACCGCCCTCACAGTGGACGCATCTAACACGGCAGTCGGTGGGGTGCTGGAGCAACTCATCGCAGGTCGCTGGCAACCCCTGGCATTTTTCAGCAAACACCTGTGGCCACCCGAGCTCAAGTACAGTGCTTTCGACTGGGAACTGTTGGCGCTCTACCTGGCAATCCGGCATTTCAGGTACTTCCTAGAAGGTCGGCCCTTCACCGCGTTCACGGACCACAAACCGCTTACCTTTGCGTTTACCAAAGCATCCGACCCCTGGTCGTCCCGCCAGCAACGCCACCTGTCCTACATCTCTGAATACACGAAGGATGTCTGGCATGTCTCGGGTAAGGACAATGTCGTGGCGGATGCGCTCTCTCGCCCTACCGTTCATGCCCTTTCCCAAGGGGTAGACTTTGAGGCACTGGCAGAGGCGCAGCAGGCGGATGAGGAGATTCCGAGTTACAGAACCGCAGTCTCCGGTTTGCAGCTCCAGGACCTCCCCGTGGGCCCGGGTAAGAGGACCCTACTCTGTGACGTCGCCACCGGCCAGCCCCGTCCCGTCGTCCCGACAGCCTGGCGGCGCCGTGTTTTCGACTCCATTCATAACTTGGCGCATCCCTCCATCTGGACAACTGTCCGGATGGTTTCCAGCAGGTTCGTTTGGCACGGACTCCGCAAACAGGTCAGTGAATGGGCCAGAACGTGCATGCACTGCCAGACGGCCAAGGTGCAGCGGCACACCAAAGCCCCACCTCAGCAGTTCCATCCCGCCCACCGGCGTTTCGACCACATTCATGTGGACATCGTGGGCCCCCTGCCAGTGTCGCGCGGAGCGCGTTACCTCCTGACTATCGTGGACCGGTTTATGAGATGGCCAGAGGCAGTCCTGCTCACCGACACCACCTCCGAATCTTGCGCCCGAGCCCTGATCGCCACCTGGATATCTCGCTTTGGTGTACCGGCCCACATTACCTCCGACAGAGGCGCCCAGTTCACCTCCAGCCTGTGGTCAGCTATGGCCAGCCTTTTGGGGACTCAGCTGCACCACACCACTGCCTACCACCCACAGTCGAACGGGCTAGTGGAGCGTTTCCACCGTCACCTGAAGTCGGCCCTCTTGGCCCGCCTGCGAGGAACCAACTGGGCAGACGAGCTTCCCTGGGTCCTACTCGGCATCCGCACAGCGCCCAAGGACGACCTGCACGCCTCATCGGCCGAGTTGGTATACAGCGCGCCCCTGGTCGTCCCCGGGGAGTTCCTACCAGCCCCACGGGGGCAAGAGTAAGATCCCGCAGCAGTCCTGGGCAGACTACGCGAGAAGCTCGGTAACCTGGCCCCCATACCCACTTCACAGCATGGGCGGCACCCTATCTGCGTAACCAAAGACCTACAGAACTGTAATTTTTTGTTTGTACGAAGGGGCGGGCATCGGCCACCGCTGCAGCGGCCATACGAGGGGCCGTTTATGGTGCTCCGGAACAACGGGTCCATGTTCGTGCTGGACGTTGGGGGGAAAGAGGAGGTTTTCATGGTGGACCGCCTCAAACCGGCCCATGTGGACCTGGCGCAACTGGCCGAGCTTCCGGCACCTCGGCGCAGAGGCCGACCTCCCAAGCAGGTTCCGGCCCAGACTGTGGACATTGGGGGGTGTATCGCCTGTTCTGGGGGGGGGGGGGTTATGTGGCGACCCATTTCCTGGCACATCCGAACCGGCTCACAATTAGATAGCCTACGGGGGTTTGCGAGCACAGAGCTTTGGAGCCTCTGCGCCACGGGGGGCAGGTCGAGAGAGGCTTAAAAGTGAGGCTGAGGATTTCGAATAAAGTTTTTCCTTCGACTGCAGTTACCGACTCCGTGTCGTAATTTTAGCGCTGCGTGTAGCACACCGCTACACCCTTTTCTTTTTGTTTTTCTTTACTAACCCTTCAGTCAAATTAAGAATTATTAAGCATATGGTGTACTGTCTGTTATTTTGTGGCACTGATTTGTAACAGGGGAACAGATCACAAAGCATCCACACAAACAAGAGCTTTTGAGGGGCCAGAAACTGTCTTCCCTGGACTAACGCTGCTGGCTGAGCCTGAGGGTACATTAATGTTAATGAAGTGGTGGTGGCAGAGGATGGTGGTGGAAATTTAGTGATGGTAATGACATCGAATGTCAAGTGTTGCTAGCCAGACTCTCCATTGATGGTCATTTCCTTCCACTTCTGAGTCACAAGTGCTACTTTCTTCCTATGAGCCCAGTCCTTATTGTTCTCTTCTCTTGCTGTGTGCAGACAGGAGCTGCTTCATTTGTTGGAGATTTATGGCTGGCACTAAACATTGTGCAATCATCAGCCATTTCTAACCTTGTGATGGAAGATACTGGTTGGACCTTGAAATCCACTTCCTTGAAATTCCTAAAGTGATGCCCTGGGACTAAAATTATAACCTTTCAACCATTTTTCTCAATACAAAGTATGAATCCAACCATTGCAAAGTTTTACCAGTGTTTCTTGATCTCTCAGTTAGTCAAATGTTGCTCTGATGGAGTACAGTTCTTTGTTTCATGTTTCAGCCAATGGTGTGTTGAGGTCCGATGCTGTGTGTACTTGGTGAAATCAAACTAGGCGTTGGAGAGGAGACAATCTAGTGGGTACATGCCCCTTAATAACAGTATTAGCACTGCATTTCTAATTCACCATTGCATTAGCAATAGCATCTTTTATTTTGCTGATGAGATTTCAACAATGCAGGAACTGATACTGATAAAGGATCACAGACCTGAAATGGGAATTCTGCCTCTTTCCGTTAGGAAAGCGTGGAGAGGATATTGCCAATGATGGGGGAGCCTAGGTCCAGAGGGCACAGCTTCAGTATAGATGGGCATCCCTTTAAAACAGAGATGAAGAGGAATTTGTTTAGCCAAAGGGTGGTGAATCTGTGGAATTCATTGCCACAGATGGTTGTGGAGGTCAGGTCATTGGGTAAATTTAAAGCAGAGGTTGATAACTTCTTAATAAGGGCACCAAATGTTATGGGGAAGGCAGGAGCATGGGGTTGAGAGGGATAATAAATCAGTCATGATGCAGACTTGATGGAACAAGTGACTTAAATCTGCTCCTACATCATGGTCTTCATGGCTGATGCCTGACATGCTGAATATAGCCACGTATGTTTTTGTCATAGCTAAATTTCATTTGGATGATATTATGGATTTGAAATTAAGTAGAAGTAGAAAGAGGGGACAAGAAGTAGCTTTGATCAAAATAAACTGCAAACCTGGAAAACTAGGTTGGAAAAGGTTGGGAATGTTTGGCGGGTCAGGTAGCATCTATGGAAACAAAGGCAAGAGTTAACATTCAAATCTGAGTTCATCTGTATATTCTGAATCGAATATTCTGTTTTTCTTCAGTTTATTGGCCCAGTTACTTCGTTAGAAACTCGTCTCAAAGACAATTGTTTTCTCTTTCATTATCAGATGGATACTAATCGAAACATAGAAAATCTAAAGCACAATACAGGCCCTTCGGCCCACAATGCTGTGCCAAATGTACTTAGATTGGAAATTACCTAGGGTTACCAATAGCCCAAACACGAGGAAATATGCAGATGCTGGAAATTCAAGCAACACACACAAAATGCTGGTGGAACATAAAAGGCCAGGCAGCATCTATAAGGATCTGTCGATGTTCGAAGGGTCTCGGCCGGAAACATCGACAGTGCTTCTCCTTATAGATGCTGCCTGGCCTGCTGTGTTCCATCAGCACTTTGTGTGTGTTGTTACCAATAGCCCTCCATTTTTTTAAGTTCCATGTACCTATCCAAGAGTCTCTTAAAAGACCCTATCGTATCCGCCTCCACTACTGTCGCTGGCAACCCATTCCATGCACTCACCACACTCTGCGTAAAAAAAAAACAACTTACCCCTGACATCTCCTCTGTACCTACTTCCAAGTACCTTAAACCTGTGCCCTCTCAGAAAAGGACCATGTGGTCTAATTCTTCTACATTTTGCTAATCAGAAAAGCAAGAACATGGTAGTTTAGGAGTCTAGGACAAGGACCAACTACTGTAATAGGTTTGGAGAAAATTACAAGATGTCAAGGGCTCCTTTCAGATGTGGCTACTCCTGTAATTTAGGAAATGTTCCAGCCAAAGCATGTACAACACCATCCCACAAACTGTAGTGAGATGCTGACTGGATCAGCTGATCTCAGTTGTCCAGTAAAGAATAAATATCAGCCAAATAAGCATGGATAACATGGGTAATTTCCCTGCACTTCACAAACGTCCCATGGGTCTTTTAACATCTGAGGATAAGTGGACCCCTAGTTTCTGACAAACACACTAGGTCTAACGGCACACCACTCCCTCAGTTCTGCATGAAGTTCCAACTGAAATATCCTCCGTCCAGACTGATTGCTGTATACATCATAAGTACAGTGAGCTAGTGCAAAAGCGAAACATAAGAGAATGCAAAATATCGTATTACCATTACAGTGCAGGTAGATAAATTGCAAGAGCTAAATGATCAAGTTTCATCTTTAACATTTAAAAGATCATTCAATAATCTTGTTGCAACTGCATAGAAGCTGTCCTTCATCTAAGCAGTACATGCTCACACACTTTTATATTTTTGCCCAGCGGAAGGGGTGGGAGAGAGAATGACCAGGATGGAAGGAGTCTTTGATTGCATTGGCTTCTTTCGTGAGGCAGAAGTAAGTGTAGAGAGGCTCCACGGGAAGCTGGTTTGAATGGTGGACCAGGTTGGATTCACAAACTTCTGCTATTTCTTCCAGTCTTTGTCAGAGCAGTCGCCATGCTGAACTGCGAAGCATCCAAAGAGTTAACTTCTACCTCCACAAAGAATAGGGCAAGCTACACACTTTGACCTGACTAACTGGGGTCCACCGAAAACCGTGTAGAAATTTATTCAATCCAAATGACTATCCTTTTGCGTCTACATATGCCGCCTCGCCAACTGAGTTCCTCCAGCAGCTTGTTATATTACAGTGATTAATGGCTTAGAACATACACTGAGTGGAAAGTCAGAACAAAGTAAATATATTAAAACTCATATCTTTATTTAGGTAATAAAATTGAACTCTACTAAGTAATAATGGCTGAATGAATTGGTTTGTATGTTGTCACCTAAGCAGTAAGCTACCCACTGCAACCTAGCAAAGAATAGAATACAGAAATTATACTGTACCAGGTAATAACAGCTGAGTGAACTGATTCTCCTGTCATCATCAATCTATTGACTTATTTACTGAGGTCCACAAGAAAATACAACAAGGAAGCTTTCCTTAATTATTTTTCATAAAATTTTGAGCTTGCTATATTTAAGTGCAGTTAAGTCACAGATGGGTTCAACATCGTATTTTAAAACGTTTTACTGGCAATTGGCCTTGGAGCTGTTTACGCATGCTGACTTCAAGATGCAGAGTCATTTTTCCTTTGCTAATATTCCTCACACATTCATTTTCGGCAACATACTGAAAATGTCATCTTGTTTCATTTGGTCTGGTCAAGTGAGTTATTGTTGCAATAAATCTCCAAAACGTCTCCGAGTAATAGCCTTCCCTAATATCAAAAGCAGCAATCTTGAAGCGCTCTTAATAGAAAATTTTTCACCGATCTACCTACATAAAGATAAAGTCTGTGTGTTGCAGAGTTGAGGTGAACCACTTATTGCAGGAGTGAACCAAAATGCTTTTGGTAATAAAAGACTGGAATCCATCACCAAAATAAAGCAGGTCAATACCTGTTGAATGTCAGCAAGCAGAGACAATAAATCCTGATTATCTGCAAAAGTGTATTTGCCAACAGATTTTGCAATAAGTACCATTGCAACAAAGCTACTGCAGCTTGTTAGCAGAGAGAGATTTTTGCAGTTGGTAACAATGTTTCCCATCACATAACATTCCATCAATTAGCCATTGTGGAGGCAGATCTGTAACAAGTTTAAATCTAGGAGCTGTGTGGATTTTTTCTGCTTGTGTATTTTTGACATTCAGCCCAACTGTGGTGCTAAAAATGTCTGTACCCCATCCCCCCCCCCCCCCCCCCCCCCCCCCCCCCCCGGTGAGAAGACAGCTCCAACTGGAAGCAGATGTAGTCAAAGATAATCTGAAGTGGAAGAAGCAAAGAAAATGAATAAAATATGTAATCTAATCAAGCATACTTCATTTAATTAAGACACTAACAACTAGACCTTTAACTTTGATCCATTAACAGCACAAAGATTTAATTTAAGTTGTAATACTTGTGAAAGTATTTCTAGGCTATGTTTATGCAAATTCAACACTATGGATAAGGTTTGATTTTGCATATTCATCTCTTGCCTGATTATATACCATAGTTTTCTGCTTAACTGTTTACAGAGTGATTTGTACAATTTGATGTGGAGGTAAAAAACTTTCAACGTAACAGCTGAAAAGCAATACAATTAATATAAACATTTCAAAAGAGCAAGTTGCTTTGGCTTGAATGATTTCTCGAAATGCACGGTAATTTTTTTTCAGAGCATATGAAATACAGCAAGCCAAGTAGAAATTCAATCCAGTGAGTCAGAGTGCAGTTAAGTCAGAAATTATCACACACAGCATAAAGTAGCCTATTAGAAAAACAAATTTACTTCCTTTTTGACCAGATTCTGCTGTGATAAAGTTTAGGTGTAATAAATATTTTGTACTCATAATAGATTTTCTCAATAAGACTGAAATGGGCAACTTGGAGAGGCAAAACTGCTGGCTGTAATGCAAACCATTTTTGACAAAGTAATCCAACACCTCCTGCACTCAAATATTGTGAGAAATACAATAGAGAAGGAAACATCTATTGGCTTTTAAGTCACAGAAGAAACAAAGATGCCCCCGTTGATGAGAATTGTAAAATATAGATCTATTTCTTTGACAGCATAGACACCCTGCCCCCCCCAGCAGTACGTATTGATCTATTGTCTACGCATGCGCTGATGTCTGTGCATGCACATTGTTTTCTCTCTCTCTCCCCCTCGCTGCAATGTGAATGCACCAGTTAAAGCCATCTCCCACATGCATGCTTTTATCTAATATATATGTCGTTGTGCACAGACATAACAAATTAGCAACAAGTACGAACCTGAATGTCAGAAAATATCACAAACTACATCAACAGTTACAGCATGTTTACGGGATGAAACAGCGAGAGTTGAGCTGTTGAACAGAGAAGGCTGTCATGGATGCCAACAGGTGCATCAGTTCAGCGAAAGGCGTGCTGAATTTAAAGTGAAAATAACGTGGCGATGGCTTCAGTGGGGAAAGTTGATGAATTTGATAGCACCAATGAAGGCTGAGAGTCAAATCAAGACGGTTGAACTGTATTGTGTTGTGAAAGGAGCAAATGAAAGCCCCGGCGCTTCTTAGCTTAATGGACTCAAGAAAGTACAGTCTTTTACACAACCAGTAACCACTGCAAAGCCAGAAAACAAGATGTTCAATGCAATTGTTACAACTGTACAAAATCACTTCAGCACTAAACCACTGGTAATAGCTGTGAGAATCTTACAAAAGGACACAGTCAAAAGATGAAAGCCTTTCTGAATACATTGCAGAACTGCGCAAACTTTCCCAATACTGTGACATTTGAGATGGACCTTCTGATGCATTAAGGGACAGGCTTGTATGTGGGATGTATATTCAAAGCACTAAAGAGGCAATTATCCGAAAGAGACCTAACCTTAGAACAGGAATTGATCATTGCAATATGATTAGAAACTACAGCAAAGGATGCATCAGAACTATAGAAAAGGAGGTTATAGAATGTGAAATGCGCAAAATGTCTCTGAATGGTGCGAAACGCCAAAAATGTAATTGATGTGGCAAATCCTCCCTTGATGCAAATTAAGTTTGCAGAAGGTGTCACAGACAAGGTCACACTGAGGGAATGTACAAAACAACAAAAAGCACAACCAAGAGAAAGGTCTCAAAGCAAAGACTTACAGTTACCGAATGTAAAACAGAATCAGACAACATAGAGTCTGACAAAGGAGAACTGTCATGCCTAGAACTGCATAGTATTACGTAAGCAGATCGCACTATAACCTGGATCGCAATAGGTGTAACTGACATAAAACTGAAAAAAGCAGCTGGATACAGGGTCTGCTTTGTCTATAATTCCAGAGGCTGAATACAGCAGGTTGTTTCCTAAGATACCATTGAAGAAGGCCTCGGTGACACTGAAGACTTTTACGAGCAAAAGGGAGTCACCCAAAGACAAACTGAAAGTAAATGTGATGTATGGGGGCCAAACACAACAGTCAGTGCTTTATGCATTGAAAAGTGGAGGGACAGTTCATTTCAAATGTGAATGGTTGAAAAAAAATATAATTAGACTGGCACTCGGTCAAACCTCTCCGTGTGGCAGAACAGGCTACTGCAGTCCAAATGGTAGCACTAACTAGAAAACGTCACAGCTGATTAATGCTAATGAGAAGGGAATAGTTAAGCAGAATGGCAAAGCGTTGTTCAGGATGCCAAGGTTCAAAATGCACCCACACAGACACCATTACAACTGTGGGAGTGGTCGTCTTCACCATGGCAAAGAGTACATCTTCACTTTGCTGGGCCATCCATGGACTCCATGTTTCTGTTTGCTATGGATGCTCATTCGAAGTTACACCAGAGGTCAATCACCTCAGCAAAGACTATCTCTGCTCTGAGGACTATCTTCACCAGAACCAGCTTACCAGATAAATTGTGAGTGACAATGGATCACAATATACTTCAGGAAAATTCCGACTGTTCATGAAGAAAAATAACATCAGAGATTTCAAGTCAGCTCCTCACCCCTGCGCAATGAATGGGTTAGCTGAAAGATTTATCCAAGTCTTCAAGAAGTCCAGTAAAGTGATGGACAAGGAGGACATTTCTCTACAGCACAAGGTAGACAACTTCCTTTTTGTGTTTCAGAATTCTGTTCATGCAACGACAATTCAAACAACTACAATGCCATTCATGATCTGGAATCTGAGATCTCACATAAACCTCCTGAAACCAGTCCTCCGGAGGGAAGTGCAGAATAAAGAATTCAACCAATTGCCAAGTGAAGCAGCAAGGAGCTTCAGGATTGGGCAGCATGTCCTAGTGCATGATTACCGAAACGACAAGTGGACTCCCGGTAGAATAGCTACAAGAACTGGACCGCTGATGTACACAGTGGATGCTGGAGATCAGGCATGGAGATGTCATGTGGACCATATACTGGGTGCTCAACTGAAGACCACTCCTGAGTCAACTGCATCCAACAAAATGGGCACATTTCAATCACCGGCCTTACCTCTCAGTGATGATTTCACTGACTGCAAGGTGAGACCAGAAGCCGAGAACGTTGTCTTAAACAAACCTGATGTCATTCCACAGGTTCAGAGGAGCTATCCTGGAGCAAGCAGAGCACCACCCAAACGAGTAAATCTTTAGAATTGTAAAGTTGTTAAGACTGTTATTGTGAAAGCATACTCATTTGGAATATGAGTTTCTGTAAGGGAAATTGAATGTTTTATACATATATAGTTTCATGTTGCATTAATCTAAAGGGGGAGGAAGTGGAATGGATGTATCTGTTTCTTTTACAGCAATGTCCGCCTCCACCTTTGCACTACATATTGATCTGTTGTCTGAGCGTCTACACATGTGCATTGTTCGCTCTTTCTCTCACTGCAATTGGAATATATTAGTTAAAGCCATCTTCTGCATGTGTGTTTTTATTTAAACTATATGTAGTTGTGTGCAGACAAAAGAAGAATGGAAGCAAGGGCAGTTCTGTTGGGATTTGCACACTGCCATAGCTGTCTTTCCTGTATATAAGAAACAATATTTCTTTCTGTCAGTAACAATGTACAATTAGATGCACAGTCAATCCATACATTGGCATTATGTTGCCTTGACTGATAGAAAACCTGACTGATGCTTTATCACCCTTCAAATGGCCAGCTGGCCATTATACCAACAATCCACTGGCCTCGTGACATAAGAGGAGAGAAAGCAGGCTGATTGGAGAACTTTCAAAATCTAAGGCTATCTCAGCATTTGAAAGCAATCAATAACCTGGTGTAACAGGAGCCACTCTTGAACTCTATAAAATTATGCTCTAGGATTTACCCTGTCTGTAGCAGGAATGTCTATTTTATGTAATACTGTGCTGCAGCCAGCTGAATTTGAGCAAGATAAATCAATCCATTGTACAATATTCTAAACAGAATTGGATAAAGGAACCTCAAAATGCACCAATATTGCTTTCCTTAATATGACAGAAACCTGGCATAAGCTTTGCACCAACCACACCAAAGATTCAAGCACAAAACCCTAGTCCCACATTGAAGCTGTACTGTATTGTTAACTTTGTGGTGAACTATGTGCCTGTCTGGACACACCCCCTGCTGACTGCTCCTGTGGCTCCTCCCACAGGCCCCTGTATAAAGGCGATCTGAGGCCTGACGCTCGGCCTCAGTCTCCAGGTCATAGTATGATGGACACTCACTCCTGGTTCCTTCTTCCAGTCAACAAAAGCCGATATCTCGCCTTACGTCTCAGTGTGAGTTATTGATGGTGCATCAAACTTCTGACTTTTTGAAGAGTAACTGAACCAAGGGTTAAAAGCAATAAATGTGGTATCTATACACAAAATGCTGGAGGAACTCAGCAGAACAGATAGTATCTACGGAGGGAAATAAATAGTTGATGCCGTGTCTATGTTGCTTTGGATTTCCAGCATCTACGGAATGTGCTTATGAAATGCTAGAGATATTCAGCAAATCAGGCAACATCTATAGTAAAATCAATTGAACCAAGTTTTTGTTTGTTTTCTCACATGGAAGTACTTTGAAAATCAGGTTCGAGGTCCTACAGGGCAACACATTTGGAACAATTAGTAGAGCTGTTGGCTGCCAGGTCTGCCAGGCTGGTTACAGTGCTGATCGTTGGTGCTGTCAATGTTTGCACCCTTATCGTTGTGAAAGGAGACACAAGAGATTGCAACTGATGGAATCTGGAACAAAGTGTAAACTGCTGGAAGAATTCAGCAGGTCAGACAACACCTGTAGAAGCAAAGGTATAAACAATATTTTGGGACAAAAAGCAGCATGGTCTAAGACTTAAAGTTTACTATCCATTTGTTTCTAGGGACGTTTGCCCCATTGGTTCTTCCAGCACTTAGCATGTTTGCTCCTTGTGACTGTGATTTTTCTTTGGGGTGCTCTGATTTCCTCCCACTTCCAGAGATGAGATAGTTGATTGGTTAATTAGTCTAACGTGGACATGGTTGAGAGCTTCAAATTTGTAGGTGACACCATCACACGTATGTTGGTTTGGTCCAACTATGTATTCAGCGTATCCCTGTTGACCTTCGCCAATTTTTATAACTGTAAGATGGAAAGCTTCCTACACCAACAACTGGCCCAGGACTGTAAGGAAACGCAGAATGCCATGGAAACAGATCAGTACAAAATGAAAACCTGCCTCCCATCCATTGAACGTGTCTACACCTCCTGCTGCCACGGTAAATTATCAAACATAATCAAAAAACCTCAGTCATTTTCTCCGCTTTCCTCTCCTATTGAGTAGAAGATACAAAAGCCTGAAAGCACATACCAGCTACTCAAGGACAGCTTCTATCCCCTTGTCACAAGACTATTGAACAGACTTCTTGTATAGTAAGGTAGACTCTTGACCTCACAATCTTCCATGCCATGACCTTGTACCATTTTATTATCTGCCTGCAGTATACTTTCACTGTAATTGCAACACTGTGATTCTAATTTCATGTTTACTGTAAGAGAGTTGCACACATATCACATAGCAAGGTCATGAAGCATGGAATTTACATAGCAACATAATTAATTATATAAACAACAAAGAATGCTTAATCAGTCAATATATTTACAAGACTACTCAAATAATACAGTAATATTAAATATCCAACACCTATGAGCTGGCTTTTGAGAGCAGCTTGCGGTTGAGCAGCTAGGGACCATAGACCAAAAGACCATAAGATATTACAGCCAAATAAGGCCATTCAGGCCACTGAGTTTGCTCCACTATTCCATCATGGCTGATTTATTACCTCTCTTAGCCCCATTCTCCCGCCTTCTACCTGTAACCTTTGACACCCTTACTAATCACAAACCTAGCAATCTCTGCTTTTAATATACTCAATGACCTGACCTCCAAAACCGGCTGTAGCAATGAATTGAACAGATTTACCACACTCTAGCTAAAGGAATTCCTCGTCATCTCTGCTATAAAGGGACATCCCTCTATTCTGAGGTTGTACCTTCTGGTCCTAGATTTCCCTACATTAGGAAACATCCCTTCCACATCCAATCTACCCAGGACATTTAATATCTAATAGGTTTCAATGAGATCTCATTCATTCTTCTAAGCTCCAGAGTACAGGCCCAGAGCCATCAAACATTCCTTATACATTAACCCTTTCATCTCCTGAATCACTCTGTAGAAGCTCCTCTGGACACCCTCGAATGCCCGCTCATTTTTTCTTAGATAAGTGGCCCAAAGCTGCTCACAATACTCCCAATGCTGTTTGACTAATTACTCGTAAACCCTCAGCATTGGATCCTTGCTTTTATACTCTAATCCTGTTGAAATGAACGCGAATATTTTAGACCACTTTAAACCACTTTAGATCACCTAGACAACACAAACACCTGCGTCAGGATGCTGTACATCAACTATAGCTCAGCATTTAATATCATCATTCCCACAATCCTGATTGAGAAGTTGCAGAAGCCTGAAGCCACACACTCAGTGATTCAGGAATAGCTTCTTCCCCTCTGCCATCCGATTCCTAAATGGACTTGGAAGCTTTGGACACTACCTCACTTTTTTTAATATACAGTATTTCTGTTTTTGCACATTTTTAAAAACCTATTTAACATACATAATTGATTTACTTGTTTATTTATTATTATGTTTGATTTTATTTATTAATCTTTCTAACTCTGCTAGATTATGTATTGCATTGAACTGCTGCTGCTAAGTTAACAAATTCACATCACATGCCAATGATAATAAACCTGATTCTGATTCTGATATTGCATTTGCCTTCATTACCACCAACTCAGCTTTGCAAGTTAGCATTCACGGAATCTTGCATGAGACTCCCAAATCCCTTTGCATCTCTAATTTTCTCCCCATTAAGAAAATAGTTTACGCTCTTTCTCCCTGATCATACACCTCTCAACACTATATGCCACCTCTTTCTTCATTTTCCTCATCAGTCAAAGTCCTTCTGCAGATATCTGGCTTCTCCAAAACTACCTGCCCTTCCACTTATCTTTGTGCTGTCTGCAAACTTAACCACAAAGCCATTAATTCCACCATCCAAAACATCATTGACATGTGAAAAGAGGTGGTCCCAAACCCTGAGCAGCATCACTTGTCACTGGCACCCAACCGAAAAAGTTCTTTTTATTCCCACTTCTTGCTTCCTGCCAGTCAGTCAATTTTCTATCCATGCTAGTACCTTTCCTATAAAACCATGGGCTTTCAACTTATTTAGCAAGCTCATGTGTGACAGCTTGTCAAGGGCATTCTGAAAATCCAAGTAAACAAAATCCACTGACTCTCCTTTTCCTATCCTGCCTGTGAATTCCTCAACAATTTCCAACAGACTTGTCAAGCAAGATTTCCCCTGAGGGAAATGATGCTAACTCTGGCCTATATAATCATAACTACCTTGAAACCCCATCCTTAATAAGGCACTCCAACATCTTCCCAACCATTGAAGTCAGGCTAACTGGTCTACAGTTTACTTTCTTCTGCCCGAATCCCTTCTTAAAGAGTGAAGTGACATTCTTAAATCGTCCAGTCCTCTGGAAATATTCCACAATCTAGTGAGTCTTGAGTGATCACAACTAATGCCTCCAGAGACTCTTTAGCTACCTCTTTCAGAACCCAATGATACAGTCAATCTTGTCAAGGTGACTTATTAAACTCCAGTTCTTTCAGCTTCCAAAGTACCTTCTTTTTAGTAATAGCAACTACACACACTTCTGTCACCTGGCACTCTTGAGTTTCTGGCATAGTGCTGGTGTCTTCCACAGTGAAAACTGATCTACAAGGATGTTGCCTGGATTGGGGAGCATGACATGAGAATATGTTGAATGAACTCGGCCTTTTTCCCTTGGAGCGACGGAGGATGAGAGGTGACCTGATAGATATGTATAAGATATTGAGAGGCATTGATCGTGTGGATAGTCACAGGCTTTTTCCCAGGGTTGAAATGGTTAGCATGAGAGGGCACAGTTTTAAGGTACTCGGAAGTAGGTACAGAGGAGATGTCGGGGTTACGTTTTTTATGCAGAGAGTGGTGAGTGCATGGAATGGGCTGCCGGTAGCAGTAGTGGAGGCAGAAGTGATAGGGTCTTTTAAGAGACTCCTGGACAGGTACATGGAGCTCAGAAAAATAGAGGGCTATTCGTAACCCCAGGTAATTTCTAAAGTAAGGACATGTTTGGCACAGCTTTGTGGGCCAAAAGGCTTGTATTTGCTGTAGGTTTTCTATGTTTCTATGTAAAACATTTAACAAGTTCATCTTCCATTTCTTTGTCCCTCATTACTACTTATCCAGTGTCATCTTCAGCAATCTGATATCCACTCTTGCCTGTCATTGAATCCTTATATATCTGAAAAAAAAAACATTTGGAATCCTCTTTTTATGTTATTGGCTAGATTACCTTTATATTTCATCTTTTCTCTCCTTATTGCTTTTTAAATTGCCTTCTGATGGTTAATAAAAGCTCCCCAATCCTCTAAACTGCCATTATTTTTTGCTGTATTATATTCTCTCCCTTTTGCTTTTCAGTTGTCTTTGACATCCCTTGTAAGCTACGGTTGATTCATCCTCCCATTTGAATGCTTCTTCTTTGGGATGTAATTAGCCTGCGACTTCCAAATTGCCACAGAAACTCCATTCAATAAATCCTTTCTCTTGGATCCAGTGCCAACCAGATTTTCTCAAACTACCTGCATATTGAAATCCCCCGGGATTATCGTGACATTGCATTTTTGACATGCCTTTTCTATATACCATTGTAATTTGCAGTGCAGAACCTGACTACTCTTCAGAGGCCTGTATATCACTCCCATCAGGGTCTTTCTACCCTCGCAGCTTGTTAACTATACCTACAAGACTTCTATATCTTCCAACCCAATGTCACCTCTTTCTAATGATTTGATTTCATTTTTGTATAAATAGAGCCACCCCACCCCCTTTGCCTACTTGCCTGTCTGTACGATACAATCTGTTTCCTTGGATGTTAAGCTTCCAATTATGATGTTCTTTCAGCCATGACTCAGTGATGCCCACAACATCTTCTCTTCTAATCTCTAACTGTACTACAAGATCATCTGCCTTATTCTATATACTGCATGCTTTCAAATATAACACTTTCAGTTTAGTATTTGTCACTCTTTTCAATTTTGTCCCCATGTAGCACTGCAACGCATCCCACAGAGTAAGCAAAGGGCAATTCTGGATTGGGTGTTGTGCAATGAAACAGATTTGATTCGGGAAACTGAGATGAAAGAATCTTACCATCCCCTTCTCTCAATTCCTCCATCTCCGCTACATCTGCTCTCAGAATGAGGCTTTTCATTCCAGGACGAAGGAGATGTCCTCTTTTTTTAAAGAAAGGCGCTTCCCTTCCTCCATCAACTCTGTCCTTGAATGCATCTCTCCCATTTCATGCACATCTGCTCTCACCCCATTCCTCCACCACCCCATGAGGGATAGGGTTCCTCAAGTCCTCACCTACCATCCCACCAGCCTCCATTTCCAACATATAATTCTCCATAACTTCCGCCATATCCAACAGGATCCTACCACCAAGCACATCTTTCCTTCCCCCCCACTTTCTGCTTTCCGCAGGGATCGCTCCCTACGCGACTCCCTTATCCATTCGTCCTCCCCATCCCTTCCCACCAAATTACCTCCAGGCACTTATCCTTGTAAGCGGAACAAGTGCTACACCTGCCCTTACACTTCCTCCCTCACCACCATTCAGGGCCCCAGACAGTCCTTCCAGGTGAGGCGACACTTCACCAGTGAGTTGGCTGGTGTGGTATACTGTGTCCGGTGCTCCCGGTGTGGCCTTTTATATATTGGTGAGACCCAATGCAGACTAGGAGACCGTTTTGCTGAACAGCTATGCTCTGTCTGTTCGAGGAAGCAGGATCTCCCAGTGGCCGTACATTTTAATTCCACATCCCATTCCCATGTTGATATGTCTATCCATGGCCTCCTCTACTGTCAAGATGAAGACACACTCAGGTTGGAGGAACAACACATTATATTCCGTCTGGGGAGCCTCCAACCTGATGGCATGAACACTGATTTCTATAACTTCCATTAATGCCCCTCCTCCCGTTTTTATCCCATCCCTAATTTTTTAATTAAAAATATTTTCCCTCTCCCTGTCGCTCTCACAATAACTCCTTGCCTGTTCTCCATCTTCCTCTGGTGCTCACCTCCCCCTTTCTTTCTTCCAAGGCCTCCCGTTCAACTTCCCAGCTCTTAGCTTCATCCTTCCCCCTCCTGCCTTCTCCTATCATTTCGGGTCTCCCCCTCCCACTTCCACTTTCAAATCTCCTACTATCTCTTTTTTCTGTTAGTCCTGATGAAGGGTCTCGACCCGAAACGTCAACTGTACTTCTTCCAATAAATGCTGCCTGGCCTGCTGTGTTCCACCAGCATTTTGTGTGTATTGTTTGAAAGAATCTTAACCCTAAAATGAGAGTGACCATAGTATGATAGAATTCATCTGACAATTTGAAAGGATGAAGCTTAAAGCCAGATATATTATTACTACAGTTGAATGAAAGCAATTAAAGAGGTGTAGACAGGAGCTGGCCAAAGTTGTTAAGAAGGGGAAACCGGCAGGAATGATGGTAAAAGATCAATGGCTGGAATTTCTAGCCATTGAAGAATTCTAACCATCCCAAAGAAGGTTAATAAGTCACCTGGAAAAGATTTCCTAGGGTTGTGGAGGTATTACCAGTGATGATTCAAGAATCAATAGATACTGGAATAATTCCAGAGGAATGAAAAATTTGCAAATGTCACTCTACTTTTTAAGAAGGGATGGAGGCAAAACAAAGGAAATTATAATCCAGTTAGCTTGACTTGCATGGTTGAAAAGATGTTCGAGACAATCATTTAGGATAAGGTTTCTGGGTATTTGGAGGCCCATGATAAAAGAGGCAAAAGTCAGCATGGTGAAAACTTGCCTGACCAGCCTGTTGGTATTCCTCGAGGAAATTACAGTCGGTGGATGTTGTTTACTTGGATTTTCAGAATGCCTTTGACAAGATGACACACACGAGACTGCTAAATAATTTAAGAGCCCGTGGTGTTACAAGAAACTTACTAGCATGGATAGAAGATTGTTTGACTGGCAGGAGGCAAAGAGCGGGAATAAAAGGAGCCTTTTCTGTTTGGGTGCCAGTGCCTAGTGATGTACTGCAGGAGTTTGTGTTGGGACCACTTCTTTTCACATTATATGTCAATGATTTGGATGATGACATTAGTACCATAAGACACAGGAGCAAAATTAGGCTATTCAGTCCATCAATTCTGTTTCACCTTTTCATCATTGCTGATCCTGGATCCCAGTCAACCCCACATACCTGATTTTTTGCCATATTCTTTGATGACTGTCCGATAAATTTCCACCTTAAATATATGTACGGACATGGCCTCCACCACAGTGTGTGGCAGAACATTCACAGATTTACTACTCTCTGGCTAAAAAAGTTCCTCCTTCCCTCTGTTCTCAAAGGTCACCCTCAATTTTGAGGCAGTGCTGGTTCTGGATACCCCCACCACAGGAAACAGCCTCTCCACATTCACCTTATCTACTCCTTTCAACATTGGTAGGTTTCAATGAGATTCCCACGCATTCTTCTAAATTCCAGTGACTATAGGCCCAAAGCTGCCAAATGCTCCTCATGTGTTAACCCCTTCATTCCCGAAATCATCCTCATGAACCTCCCCTGGAGTCTCTCCAATAACAACACATCTTTTCTGAGATATGGGGCCCAAAACTTCTGGCAATATTGTAAGTGCAGCCTGACTAGTGTCTTATAATGGCTCAGCATTATCTCCTTGATTTTATATTCTATTCCCTTTGAAGTTAATGCTAACAATGCATTTGCCTTCTTTACCACAGACTCAACCTTTAAATGAACCTTCTGGGAGTCTTGTATGAGGACTCCTAAGTCTCTTTGCACCTCCAATGCTTGAATTTTCTCTCCATTTAAATAATAGTCTGCATTATTGTTTCTTTTACCAAAGTGTATTATCATACATTTCCCAAAACTGTATGCCATCTGCCACTATTTTGCCCCATTCTTCCAATTTGTCAAAGTCCTGCTGCAATCCCATTGCTTCCTCAGCACCACCAGCCCCCACCATCTAACTTTGTATCATCCGCAAACTTTACCACAAAGCCATCAATTCCATTATGTAAATCATTGACAAACAATATGAAAAGCAGCGTTCCCAATACTGACCACTGAGGAACACCACTAGTCACTGGCAGCCAACCAGAAAAGACCCCTTTTATTCCCACTCACTGCCTCCTGCCTGTCAGCCACTCTGCTATCAATGCCAGTATCTTTCCTGTAACACCATACGATTTTATCTTGTTAAGCAGCCTCATGGGTGCTCGTTATCAAATGCCTCTGAAAATCCAAATAAATGACATCCACTGCCTCTCCTTTGTCTACCTTGCTTGTTCCATCCTTAAAGAACTCTAACAGATTTGTCTGACAATATTTCCCTTCACAGAAACCAAGCTGATTTTGACTTATTTTATTATTAGTCTCCAAGTATCTGAAGACCTCGTACTTAATAATAGACTCCAACACTTTCCCAACCACTGTGGTCAGGCTAACTGGCCTATGATTTCCTTTCTTTTGCCTTCCTCCCTTCTCAAAGAGCTGAGTGACATTTGCAATCTTCCAGTCCTCCAGAACTATGCCAGAATCAAGTGATTCTTGGAAGATCATGACCAATGCGTCCGTTATCTCCACAGCAACCTCTCTCAGGACTTAGGGATGTAATCCATCTTGCCCAGGTGACTTATTCACCTTAAGACCGTTGAGTTTGGCTAGTACTTTTTATTTGAAATAGCAATGGCACTCACTCCTGCTGCCTGACACTCACGGACCTCTGCCACACTGCTAGTATCTTCCACAGTGAAGACAGATTAATTTCATCTATCATTTCTTTGTACCCCATTACTACAACACCAGCATCATTCTCCAGTGATCCAATATCAACTCACACCTTCCTTTTACGTTTTATATAACTAAAAAAAAAACTTTTGGCATCCCGCTTTATATTGCTGGCTAGATCCGCCCTCACATTTCATCTTCTCCCTTCTTATAGCTTTTTTTAGTTGCCTTTTGTTGGATTTTAACAGCTTCCCATCATCCAACTTCCTACTCTCTTTTGCTACCTTATATGCCCTCTCCTTGGCTTTTATGCAGTCTTTAACTTCTTTTGTAAGCCACGGTTGCCTACCTCTGCCATTTGAGAACTTGGCGGATACGATAGGGTCTTAAATAGGTACATGGAGCTTAGAAAAATAGAGGGCTATGGGTAACCCTGGGTAATTTCTAAGATAAGGACATGTTCGGCACAGCTTTGTGGGCCAAAGGGCCTGTATTGTGCTGTGGGTTTTCTATATTCTATGTTATTCCTCTGAGGGACATATCTATCCTGTGGTTTGTGAACTAATCCCAGAAACTTCAGCCATCTCTGGTCTTCCATTGTCTCTGCCAGCATCCTCCTCCAATTCACCTGGCAAGCTCCTCTCTCATGTCTCTGTAATTCCCTTTATTCTGTTGTGTTACTGATCCATGTGACTCGTGCTTTCCCTCTCAAATTGTAGTATGATCACTCATATTATGATCAGGGCCTCGTAAGAATTTCTTTACATTAAGCTAATAAAATCTGGGCTATTACACAATACCCAATCTAAAATAGCCCTTCTCCTAGTAGGGTTGATCATAAAGTACTCTAAGAAGCCACCTCTTGCAAATCGACACCAATCTGATTTTACCAATCCCCTTGCATATTGAAGTCTCCCATTACAATTTTGTCACTACCCTTATTATATGCCTTTTCCAGCTCCCTTTGCAATCTTACCCCACATCTTGGCTACTATTTGGAGGCCTATATATGATTCCCAGAACGTTCTTTTTACCCTTGCAACGTCTTAACTCCACCCACAAAGGTTCAACATTCTCTGACTCCATTCGCTTTCTAAAGATGTACTTCCATCTTTTACCAACAGAGCCGCACACTGCTTCGGCCTTCCTGCCTGTCCTTACTGTAACCCTCAGGCTCGGCCAGCTCACGTTCGTTTGGGGGAAGGCAGCCTCTGGCCCCGCCAAACTGAGAGATCACGTTTGTGTGGCTGCTGTGTAATGTACTGCCCAGATACAAACCCACAACACAAAACATCAGACAGTACACCATATGCAATTAAATGATTGAACTTTATGAATCTTAATTTGAATATAAGGTTAGTAATGAAAATTTAAAAAGGCCCATTTTAAGGAAAAGTCAAAAGTGCACGTTGGAGCTCACTAATTCGCCATTCTTCCACCGTTGATCTCCTCCGAGCGTTGCTGATCTTCGGACCCTCAGATCCCAGACTACTCCATCCGGTGGTCTACCAGCTCCCTCCACACATGTTCTCCCTCTGTATTTCTCCTCGAAAAAAGACCGTGAAAAGTCTCCTTCCAGATGTTCGAGACAGAGCAGCAATCTCCTGATTGGAGCACATGCATACCACAGTCATGTTATCTCCAGTCATAACCCAAACATTGCTGCTACAGAGAAACTGTCACCTCAGCAGTGAACATTACAGAGAAGCCATTACATTAGCCTTAGAAGTGAAACATTACAGAGAAGCCATTACATAGCAGTGAATACTTACAGTGTATTACATTATGATACAAAGTATGTACGTTGATGTTAAGCTGCCAACTATGGCCTTCTTTCAGCCATGACTCAGGGATATCCACCACATCATACCGACCAATCGTTAATTGCACCACGAGTTTGTCCATTTTATTCCAAATGCTATGCACATTTAAACACAGCACCTTCAGTCCTGCATTTGTCACCCTTTTGAATTTTGCCTCTGTGACACAATTTAACTCTTTTCACTGTCTGGATTTCTAAACAGTCACTGGCTTGTCCTTCCTTACATTTACGTTGCACTCATCATCTACTTGTAAACCTGCTGGCTCATCCTCAGCTCTATCATCCTGGTTCCCAGCCATATTAACTTAAACCACTCCCAACAGCTCTAGTAACTCTGCCTGCAAGAATATTGGACCCTCCTTGGATTCAAGTGCAGCTGTCCCTTCTGTAGAAGTCCCATGTGCCCCAGAAGACGTCTCAATTATCCCAAAATCAGAACCCTGGCCCTCTGCTCCAATTCTCCAGCCACGCATTTATCAGCCACCTCACTCTATTCCTATCCTCACTGTCGCATGCCACAGGCAGTAATCCCAAGATTACTACCCTTGAGATCCTGCTTCTCAGCTTTCTTCCTGTATTCTTTTTTCAGGACCTCTTTCCTTTTTTTTCCTATGTCATTGGTACCTATATGTACCATGATTTCTGGCTGCTTACCCTCCCTTTTCAGGATATTGTGGACGCATACAGAAGCATCTCGGACCCTGGCAGCTGAGAGGCAAACTACCATCTATGTTTACTTTCTGCATCCATAGAATTGCCTATCAGTCCCCCTGAATATAGAGTCACCTATTAATGCTGCCACCCTCTTCACCCTCAGTTCCCTACCCTTCTGAGCCACAGGGCCAGACTCAGTGCTAGAGGCATGGCCACTGTTGCTTCCCCCAGGTACTCAAAATGGAATAGTTATTGTTGAGGGGGATGACCACATGGCTGTTCTCCTCTACCTGAAGTTTCCCCTTCCCGCTCCTGACGGTCACCCATTTATCTGTCTCCTGTAGCCTTGGGGTGACTACCTCCCTGTAGCTCCTGTCTATCACTGCTTCACTTTCCCTGAGAAGGCAAAGGTCATCGAGCTGCAGCTCCAGTTCCCTAGCGTGGTCTCGCAAGAGCTGCATCTCAATGCTCTTGGTGCAGATGTGGCTGTCGGGGAGGCTGGGACCCTTGGAAATCCCACATCTGATACCCACAACAGAATACTGGCTCTGTAGACACACCCCCTGTACTCTCAAGATTTAAATAAGAAATAAGGAATTAACTTGCCTCTGTCAATTCTCACCGAAGCCTTGTTGAGCCAAATCCTTGCTACTCTGCCTCAGACTATTCTGACAACAACTGTTCCTATGATGACAGCTCTGCTAGTAGGTATCTCTCTTTTATAGAGACTGGGTTTCCCAACAAGGATCTTTGTCGGACTTGCATGGGCATGCTCCTGTTTCATTTGTGCAGTACACCAGTCAATTGATGGATTTGTGGCCAGGCTTGCAGATGGTACGTAGGTAAGTGGAAGGGCAGATAGTTTTGAGGAAGAAGTGGTCTGGAGAAGTCTTTAGACAGATTAGGAATATGGGTAAAGAAATGGCAGGTAGAAGGAAGTATATGTACATGGACTTTCGCAGAAGGAATAAAGGCATAGACTATTTTCTAAACAGGGAGAAAATTTAAAAATCTGAGCTGTAATGGCACTTGGGTGTCCTCATGCAGGACTCCATAAAGGTTAGCTTGCAGGTTGAGTTGGTGGTGAGGAAGGCAAATGAAATGTTAGCATTCACTTCAAGAGGCCCAGAATATAAAAACAAGGATGTAATGCTGAGGCTTTATAAAGCACTGGTGAGGCCTCATCTGGAGTATTGGGAGCAGTTTGAACACCTTATTTAAGAAAGGATGTGCTGACATTGGAGAGGGTTCAGAGGAGGTTCTTGGAAAAATGATTTCAGGAATGAAAGAGTTATCGTCTGAGGAGTCTTTGATGGCTTCGGGCCTGTACTCATAGGAATATAGAAAAATGAGGTGGGATCTCATTGAAACTTATTGAATATTAAAAGCCTAGATAGAATGGATTATGGTGATGATATTTCCTAAAGTGAGTGTGTCTAGGGCCAGAGAGCGGCAGCCTCAGAATAGAGGGATTTCCATTTCGAATGGAGATGAGGAGGAATTTCTTTATCCAGAATGTGTTAAATTTGTAAAATTTCTTGCCACAAACAGCTGTGGAGGCCAGGTCATTTGCTGTATTTAAGGCAGCAGTTGACAGGTTCTTTATTAGTCAGTGTGTGCGAGTTTAAGGGGTAAAGGTAGGAGAATGGGGTTGAGAGGGAAAATGGATCAGCATGATGAAATTACAGAGCGGACTTGATCGGATGAATGGCCTAATTCTGCTCTTGTCTCTAATGGTCTTTTGGAATGCGGGGAGAAACTTATAAGACTTGTGTAAATGGGCTCTTGATAGTCAGTATGCATTCAGTGCCCGAAAAGCTACTTTAAATGCAGATTGACGCTCGTTTGTTCCTTAGCCAAATTAACAAAAAGATAAGGTATATGGTCGGTACCTGTTTTCTGATTATAAGGGTGCAAATTGGTTATGGTGCTTCCTGTGCTGCATCTGTGCAAAACACTTTAGATGCTTGATGTTATGAAAGATGCTCTATGGAGATAAATATTTTGTGACTTTCTGCTGAAGGCTATCTTCCTTTGGCTAATGTCAAGTAAATAATGGGCTCCAATTTCAGAATTCTTTTTTCCTGAGTAAGTTATTATTTAACTAATAGTCATGATTTCTACTTTTCAAAGACATACACTATTCTGTAAATTTATAATTTAATTAAGAGCTTGTTAGAAACAGCATAACTGCACATGTAATTACTCTTTCAGGATGGCATTTAAATTAGTATTGGCACACACTACCTTGTTAATGAGTCCTTGAGAAGAGGCCTCAGAGAAAGTACTGTACTCTCATGAATGTATCATTTGCTTCATTATTTTGACGCTGATCTTTGGGAGAGATTTAGATCCCCATTTAGGATTAACTAAATAATAATTGATTTTTTTCACAAGCTTTTAAAACAAAACTTCTCAGGGAGATCATGCTTGAAGTGCCAAACCAGCACCAATCTTCCTTCCTTCAACTTGCCCCTTCCCCCCACTGACTTGTTGAAGGAGCTGTCATGGGATTAGGTCATCCTTCAATGTCAAGAGCCTTTACTCCACTGAACCAAGAGCTCTAGTTTCACAGGCAAATGATGTATTCAATTAGCACATAATAGGCTGAATATCAAAGTCTATGATACTCCCACAGTTTTATGACAAGAAGAGTAATTAGAATGAATATACCTCCTGATATATCTTCTTCTGGACACAGGTACAGCTTGTGGTTTAATGAGTTTTGGGCTAATGCTGTGGTAAATGCAGAGAGCAAAGCAGATGCAAAATGTACTTAGTGAGTTAAGAATGTTTGAAGAACAGAGCCTCACACTCTCCTGGCTGAGCACATTCTACAAATTTATCTGCGGCATATGCAAAATGCAGGGACACACACAAAATTCTGGAGGAAATCAGCGAGTCAGGTAGCGCCTATGGAAGTTAAATAAAGCAGTCAACACTTAAGGCCTGAAGAACTGACTCGACCCAAGGCGTCGACTGTTTATTCTCCCCCATAGATGTTTCCTGACTTGCTGAGTTCCTCAAAAATTTTGAGTGCATTGCTCAAGATTTGCAGCTTTTGCGGATTGTGTTTAGCTAATTCAAATTCAAAGTAAGTTTATTACCAAAGTACATGTTACCATATACTACCTTGAGATTCATTTTCTGCAGACATTTACAGGAAAAACAAGAAATATAATAGAATCAAAAAAAAGGTACAGAAACAAAGACGAACAATCAATGTACAAAAGATGGTAAACTGTGCAAATAAAAACAGAATCACAATTTGGAATTACTTCGGTTCTCTTGTTTCCTGGGGTGTTAATTCCTGGACGCCAGGAAAGATCAAACACGGCCGCAGGGCGAACAGACAGCACCTGAAATCAGGAATGAACCCTGGTCTCTTGTACTGTTTGGTAGCAACTCTATCAGGTGCACTGCTCTGCCCGATGTTGCAGCTAGCTGAACACCGAGAGGTGAAGTACTCCTTATTTAAGCTACTCCGTCCCTCTAACTTACCAATTATCTCAAGCCACTCAATGCCATCCCACATGCTCCTTTTTTATTTTGATCATATACTTTGTGCCAAGGCACAAGTTAGAGCCTGTGCTGGTTTACTCAAGCTGATGGTGGATTTAATTAATGATGTTTACTCTTACTGAAATGTTGCTTCCAAAACGCAGGTAGTACAAATTTTCCAAGGTCTCATTACAAACCTTTCTTCAAAGATACAAACAGCATCGAAGTGGATCCTCTCAGCTCACCTAGTCCAGGCCAAATGTGATAATTACATACGTATGCAATTGCCACATTAGGCCCATATGCTTCTCCTATCTAAGTATTTGTCCAAGTGAGTTTTAAATGTCATAATTGTATCTCTCTCCATCATCTCCTCAGGCATATTGCTCCAGGCCTGTTTGAAAAGTTAGCCCCTTGGAGATCTCTTCTAAATTTCTCTCTTCAGCTTAAACCTGTGCCCTCTAGCTCCAGAGTCACCTACTACTGGAAAAATTGTTATATCTATCCTAAGTATGCTGCTCATAATTTAAAAAATCTTTGTGAAATCACCCGCAGCCACCTATGTTCTAGTGAGAATAAACCACACCTATCCAATTTCTTCTAACCTGAGTACTCAATTCCAGATAACATCCTCGTCAGTCTCCTGTACTTTCTCTATTGCTCACATACCTGGGATAAGTGTAGTAACCAGAATTGTACATAATACTCTTAAGTGTTGTGTAATGAACACTTTGTTCAGATGCAACATGACATCCCAACACTTATTCTCAATATCTCAGCCAATGAAGGCAAGTATCCTGAACACATTTTTTCACTGCTCTATCCAACAGAATCACCACTTTCAGGGAGCAACAGTCCTATAATCTCTACAAATTATTCAACATATTCTTCTAGAAGATGATGTCCAGCTATTGAAAGTGTGTTGCGATGTCCAGTAAAACAAGTTGATTGAGGACCTAAGACCTTGCTTGGCCAGTGTTAAGAGAGGTACTTCCCATCAGATCCTTCCTGCATGGGTCATCACTACTTAATACAGCCCTTCACTACTTAATACTCTCATCACTGCTTAATACAGCCCTCGAGATGGCTGCAGTGTAAATGAAACTATAACCTATTTCTTTTGGACTGTGCTTTTGCTAAGAAGGTCTGAAAAGGTATGCAAAGTTCCCTGTTGAAGTTCACTAAAGCAGACTCTGATGCCATAGCTGCTCCCAGAGACACATATTGAGACAAAAGTAAAGTACTGATGGATGATTGTCAACTCAGTAAAAGATGCACCTTGGTCTTCACAAAACGTGTTGGTCCTCCAGTACAAGGAAATGGCTGCAAATGAAGTAACTTCGCCTACAACTTTCACCCCGCCCTCAAATTCACCTGGTCTGGTTCTCTTTCTCTCTATTTGCCCCCCCTCACTATAATCTCCCCCCAGCCCTACCTTTCTTTCTCTTTTATTTCCCATAATTCTCCACCTTCCCCCAGCCCATTTCCCTCCAGCCTATCACTTCCCAGCTCTCTACTTCATCCCTCCCCCCTCTTATTATCACCCCTCGACCATCCAATGTTACTTCACCTCTGATGAAGGGTTTCAGCCTGAAACATCGTCACTACCTCCTCCCATAGATGCTGTCTGGCCTGCTGAGTTCTGGCAGCATTTTCCGTTTTTATTTATTTCCAGCATCTGCAGATTCACTTGTGTTGACAAACCATCTGCTGGAGGATCTGAAAGAGTTAGGTGGCATTTGTGAAGGATAAGTTATTGTTGATATTTCAGGTCTGCATTAGCCCTGATTCAGGGTTTTGACTAAAAACACCAGAAGTCTATTATCCTCACAAATGCTGTTCTACTCATTGTGTTCCTCAAGAAGATTGCTTGGTGCTACAGATTCCAGCATATGTAGTCTCTCTTGTCCGTGACTAAATGCTGATGAATGGTACATTGCAAGGTGCAGGAGTACGTGCTGAGGACTGCTTGAAGATTGTTTCAGTCAACCCAGAGGGTCTGTTGGGGTGGGCTCTGTGTAGGCTCCTGCTGCCCAAGGGGCTGGATGAGTCCTGTGTGACAGTTTTACGTGCTCTTCATGGGTGCATTGTTTAACAAGGAAGCATGAGTAGCTAAGCGTGTTGTAAGCACCTGCATTGAGCTAGCAGTTCAATGAGAAGACAGAGAAAAATAGAAATCTACAGCACTTTACAGGCCCTTAGGCCCACAATGTTGTGCCGACCGTGTAACCTACGCTAGAAACTGCCCAGAATTACCCTACCGCATAGCCCTCTATTTTTCTAAGCTCCATGTACCTCTCTACGAATCTCTTAAAATACCCTATTGTATCCGCCTCCACCACTGTCGCCAGCAGTGCATTCCATGCACCCACCACTCTCTGTGTGAAAAACTTACCCCTGACATCCTCTCTGTACCTACTTCCAAGCTCCCTTGTATTAGCCATTTCAGCCCTGGGAAAAAGCCACTAGCTATCGACATGATCAATGCCTCTCATCATTTTATACAACCCTATTAGGTTACACCTCATCCTCGGTTGTTTGAAGAAAAGGCCAAGTTCACTCAATCTATTCTCATAATGCATGCTCTCCAATCCAGGCAACATCCTTGTAAATCTCCTCTGCATTCTCTCTATAGTGTCCACATCCTTCCTGTAGTGAGGTGACCAGACTGAACACAGTACTCCAAATGGGGTCTGACAAAGCTTTAACATTGCCTCACGACCCTGAACTCAATCCCACAGTTGATGAATGGCAGCACATCACACACCTTCTTAACAACACCGTCAATCTGTGCAGCAGTTTTGAATGTCCTATGGACATGGACCCCAAGATTTTTCTGATCCTCTACATTGCCAAGAGTCTGACCATTAACACTATATTCTGTCTTCAACTTTAACCTACCAAAATGAACCACTTCATACTTATCTGGGTTGAACTCCATCGGTCACTTCTCAGCATAATTCTGCATCCTATTGATGTTGCACTGTAACCTCTGACAACCCTCCAGACTATCCACAACACCCCCAACCTTTGTGTCATCAGAAAACTTACTAACTCACCTTTCTACTTCTTCATTTAGGTCATTTATAAAAATCACCAAGAGGAGGGGTCCCAGAACAGACCTCTGCAAAACACCACTGGTCAACAGCCTTCATGCAGAATACGAACCATCTACAACCACTATTTGCCTTCTGTGGGCAAGCCAATTCTTGATCCACAAAGCAAAGTCTTCTTGGATCCCATTCCTCTTTACTTTCTGAATGAGCCTTGCATGGGGAACCTTATCAAATGCCTTACATCCACTGCTCTACCTTCATCAACGTGTTTTGTTACATCCTCAAAGAATTCAACCAGTCCTGTAAGGCATGACCTACCTTTGACAAACCAATGCTGACTATCCCTAATCAGATTATATCCCTCCAAATGTTCATAAATCCTTCCTCTCAGGATATTCTCCAGCAGCTTGTTCACTACTGAAGTAAGATTCACTGGTCTATAATTTCTTGGGTTATTTGGGTTATCTCAATGCCCTTTCTTGAACAAGGAAACAACATTTGCAACCCTCCAATCCTCTGGTACTTCTCCTATCCCTATTTATGATGCAAAGATCATTGCCAGAAGTTCAGTAATCTCCTCCCTTGCTTCCCACAGTAGCCTGGGGTATATCTTGTCCAGACCCGTTGACTTATCTAACTTAATGCTTTTCAAAAGCTCCAGCACATCCTCTTTCTTAATCTTTGTATGCACAAGCATTTCATTCTGCTGTAAGTTATCCCCACAATTGCCAAGGTCCTTTTCCCTGGCAAATACTGAGGGAAAGTATTTGTTAATTACCTCCGCTACTTCCTTCGACTCCATGCACACGTTTCCACTATCGCACCTGATTGGTCCTATTCTCACACAGCTCATCCTCTTGCTCTTCACGTATTTGTAGAATGCCTTGGAGTTTTCCTTTATCCTGCTTACCAGTGCTTTCTCATGGTCCCTTCTAGCTCTCCTAATTTCATTCTTAAGCTCCCTCCTGTCAACCTTGTAATTTTCTAGAACTTTAACAGTACCTAGTTTCTAGACCCTTTAGAAAGCTTTTCTCTTCTTCTTAACTAGAGTTTCTACATCCTTTATGCACCATGGTTCTTTTCCCTTACTATCCTCAATGGAATATACCTATGCAGAATACCATGCAAATGTTCCCTGAACATTTGTCACATTTCTGTTGTGTATTTCCCTGTGAACATCTGCTCCCAATTTATGCTCCCAAGCTTCTGCCTGATGGCAATATATCTCCCCCTAACCCAATTAAATGTTTCCCCAGATTGTCTGCTCCTATCCCCCTCCAGTGCTATGTAAAGGAGCAACATCATGAGTATATAACATCATATCAGCATTATTCACAAGAAAACCATAAATTATACACAATTTTTACAATTTTAAAAATTGCATATTTTCTTCAAATGAACACAATGATCATAGTTTTGATCAATTGTGTTGGTGATTAGAGTTTCGCTGGTTGGTTCAACAACTGAATGGTTGAAGGGAACAGCTATTCTTGAATCTGGTGGTGTAGGACTTCAGGCCTCTGAACCTCCTGCCTGATGGCGTGGCTCGGATGCGATGATCATTGGCGATGGATGTTGCCTTCGTAGATGTTACCGATGTGCCTGTGATCTTCTGGACAGAGTCCATTGCTCACTGCAACTTCTTATGTACTCAAATTGCCATACAATATCATGATGCAACCAGTCAGGACACTTTCAATGGTATATCAGTATAAGCTTATTATAGTGTTTGGTGACAACCCAGACCTCCTGACCCTCCTAAAACAAAGTAAAGAAGCTGGCATGTTGTCCTTTTGGCTGCTGGGGCCAAAAAAGATAATTTGATCTGTGAGTCCCCAGGGAGTTAAAGCTGCTGACTTCCTCCATCACAGATCCCACAATGTGGACTGGCATATGTTTACCCTCCTTCCCCATCCTGAAGTCAACAATCAATTATTTATTTTTTACTGACATTAAACGAGAGAATGTTGTTGTGGCACCTCTCAACCAGATGTCTTAATTCCCTCTGGTAGGCTGACTCATCACCACTTGGGATTTGTCCAAGAGCAGTAGTGTTGTTGGTGAATTTGAAGGCGGCATTGCAGTTGTGCTTAGCCAGGCAGCTAAGTGTGTGCAGAGAGTAGAGCACGAAGCTAAGCACACAGTCTTGAGGTGCACCTGTGCTGAAGGTGCATGAGGAGGAAATGTTGTTACCAATATTCTCTGATTGAGGTCTGTCGATGAGCAATTGAGTATCCAGTTGCAGAGGGAGGTACAGACGCCCAGATCTTGAAGCTCAATAATGAGTTTCGATGGGATAATTATATTGAACAGCAAGCTGTAGCTGATGAACAGCAGCTTGATGTATGAGTTACTGCTGTCTGAAAGGTCCACTGCAGAGTGAAGAATCAGAGAAATCGCATTGACCATTAACCTATTCTGATGGTGCACAAATTGGAGCAGATTTAGGTCATCACTGAGGCAAGAGCTGAATCATGTCTGAACCAGCCGCTGAAAGCAGTTTCTCCCTGCTAATATAATCTTTAAAATAACTGTTTGAATACCATTGTTTTGAGCATGTTATCTACAAGTCTGATTCCCCTGTACAAGTGGATGAAGATTGGATCTCACACTGAATATGTGCATATGCAAGTTTTGCCTCTGCACAGTGACTAAGAATGGAGCAATTATTGATTCTCACCTCACAGCATTGTACAACATTTCTGTTTCTTTTTTGACATGGCGTTAATGCTTATGTGAAATATAAATAGGTCCCAAGGAAGCTGATGAGGCCAATTAGTTTAATTGATAGCTTTAAAACATCTATTTAGTACCTTCCTGCCAAAATGGGAAGGAACTGTATATCTTAAAGCAAATTAGATGTCAACCACATTCTTACAGGAGGGGTTAATCCTTGTTTTACAGACGGCTCCAAATCATATTGAGAAAGGTCAAAAACATAGTATAAACTTACAATTTGATTGATTGAAATAGTTTGTACGTGCATTCCATTTATATTACATTTGCTACTGATAACAAATTTATAATTAATTTTTGTGGGTTTACAATCAATCTTTTCTGCTAACCCAAGTATTGAACACATCGATCCAAAAGCAAATCTCTAAAGTTATTAACAATGACAGATTCAATTCTGACTTATTAGAGAATAATTCAAAGCCCCAAAGAGTGGAACAGTGGAACAGTTGTCAAATGGTAGATACAATTCAGTGCAAGCTAAAATGTTTTGCGTTCATGTGCCAGTATTATTTGTTACTATAAACTCACATCTCTTGTGGTTGCTGATTTGTCAGTTGTCAATTTGCCCTGTAAGGCTCGGTATTGTTTATTTTTGATGCATTTTGTCAGCAAAGGGAATAAAAACATAGCCATTGACTGGATTATTTCAGTTAAAGAGGCTATGTTTCAAGACTTTGCCTTGCTGGGAAACATTGTGGAAGAGCACTTGAGTCAAGCGGATCAGGAAGGTTACCCAATTCCATTTGTGGTGTAGATCACCCCAGGCAAACTTTGCAGACATTACGTGTGCCTCTGATTGCTAATGCTCGTGAAGAAATACTGAGTGGCTGAGAAAGAAAGAACAAAAGAATGAGCAAAAGGACATATTTGCATTTATATAGTGTCTGTCATGACTCAGGATGCCTAAAGCAGTCTACAGACAGTGAAGTACTTATGAAGTGTTAACATGGAGGAAAAGCAATAAATTATGCCTGGAATGAAGTAACAAATGTAAAATCTGCTCCAGTGATAATTATTGAAGGAACTACTAATGACAGCCTTTTCCACCTCAAACTGAAAGATAGCATAATGGTTAGCACAACGCTTTACAGTACCAGTCACCTGGGTGCATTTCCCACTGCTGCCTGAAAGGAGTTTGTAGGCTCTCCCATGAGTGTGGCTTTCCTCTGGGTGCTCTGATTTCCTCTCACATTCCAAAGACGTACTAGCTGGTCAGTTAATTGGTCATTGTAAATTGTCCTGAGATTAGACTAGAATTAAACAGGATTAAATCAATCCAGTTAAGTGTGAGGTGGTTCATTTGGTAGGTCAAATATGATGGCAGAATATAGTATTAATGGTAAGACTCTTGGCAGTGTGGACGAACAGAGGGATCTTGGGGTCCAAATCCATAGGACGCTCAAAGCTGCTGTGCAGGTTGACTCTGTGGTTAAAAAGGCATACGGTGCATTAGCCTTCATCAATCGTGGGATTGAGTTTAAGAGCTGAGAGGTAATGTTGCAGCTATGTAGGACCCTGGTCAGACCCCACTTGGAGTACTGTGCTCAGTTTTGGTCACCTCACTACCGGAAGGATGTGGAAACTATAGAAAGGGTGCAGAGGAGATTTACAAGGATGTTGCCTGGATTGGGGAGCACGCCTTATGAGAATAGGTTGAGTGAACTCAGCCTTTTCTCCTTGGAGCGACGGAGGATGAGAGGTGACCCAGTAGAGGTATCAGATGATGAGAGGCATTGACCTTGTGGATAGTCAGAGGCTTTTTCCCAGGGCTGAAATGGCTATCACTAGAGGGCACAGTTTTAAGGTGCTTGGAAGTAGATATCAGGGGTAAGTTTTTTATGCAGAGGTGAGTGAACGGGCTCTGGCAATTGTGGTGGAGGTAGACACGATAGAGTCTTTTAAGAGACTACTGGATACATATACGGAGCTAAGAAAACCAGAGGGATATGGGTAAGTCTAGGTAATTTCTAAAGTAAGTACATGTCTGGCACAGCATTAGGGGCTGAAGGGCCTGTATTGTGCTGTAGTTTTTCTATGTTTCTCAATTAGGGGTTTGCTGGGTGGCGTGGCCCACTCTTTATTTCAATCAATCAATCAATCAGTAAATAGGTCCAGCTGTGTTGTTCTGGACAATTAAGCCTCTAGGTGACCTTTTGTATCTGATACTATGCCAGTAATGCTGCTGCAAGTTTTTTTCCTGCACATGTGCATATACGCATTTGAGCATTTATTTATTTTATTTAGCAACAGAGCGCAGAGCAAGCCCTTCTAGCTGTTGGAGCCATGCCGCTCCAGCAACCCCGACTGACCCTAACCTAATCATGGGATAATTTACAATGACCAATTAACCAACCTATTATCCCTTTGGACTGTGGGAGGACACTGGAGCACGCAGAGAAAACCCATGCATTCCATGGGGAGGACATACGGAGACCCCTTACAGAGGGTACCAGAAATGAAATCCAAACTCCGTACCCTAGTTTGTAATAGTGTCACATTAACTATTACTCTACCATTGCACCCGAAGACAATCAACCGGACTTTGGACAAATTAACAGGAAGGTGTTACAGCATTAACTGTGACTCCCTGCTCCCACGGCAGCTCCATGGAGTCACTTAATCTGAGCATTGTGTTAACCACTGGCCCATTTCTGAAACGGGTTGATAGAGTTAGAGAATTATTTAGCACAGCAAAAGGACCTAGGCCCAATGAGTCCGTGCTGACTATCAGCTGCCCTTTTACACTGATAACTACATTCATCCAATTGTCATCATTCCCATCATCATAAAAGGATGCTCTACAATTTCCAAAGCCATAACTAGGAAACAAGCACAGAGATTGCAGGTTCCTTGTTTTTGTTTCACAATAGCATTCAGGACTACAACTATTACTTGGACATTGCTAGCATTGACCTAATCCCTGAAAGAAGTTGGATGGCATACTTCCACTTGCTTTCGACATTCAATACATAAAACAAAAACTAACCATAAACACAAGAGATTCTGCAGATGCTGGAAATGTAGAACAACACACCACAAAATGTTGGAGGAACCCAGCAGGTCAGGCAGCGTCATTGGAAATGAATATGCAGTCAACATTTCAGGATGAGACCCTTCTTTGGGACTGGAAAGGAAGGGGGAAGATGCCAGAATAAGAAGGTGGGGGAAGGAAAGGAGGACAACCTAGAAGGTAATAAACTGGCTTATTTTGGTGAAACTACATAACTTAAAATTAATTGCTTTATAGAAGAGCAAAAAGCAAATGACTGGGGAACTCGGTGGTTTGAGTAACATCTGTGAAGCCAAGAGGATAGTCAATGTTTCAGTCTGCTAGATAGGAACATGAATATGCAGAGGATGGAAGGATATGAATCAGGTACAGACAAAACAAGATTTAATTTTATTTTGACCATAAAACATAGGAGGTGAATTAGGCTATTTGGATCATTCTCCTGCCTTTTCCCTGTAACATTTCACATCCTGACTAATGAAAAACCTGTCAACCTCAACATCTACCTTATAAACAGCCAAGAACCTGGTCTCCACAGCCACCCATGGCAATAAATTCCACAGATTTACCACCCTCTTTCTAAAGGAATTCCTATTCCTCTCTGTTATTAATGAACATTAATGGCACAGACTAGAAGGGCCGAGATGGCCTGTTTCTGTGCTGTAATTGTTATATGGTTAACATCCCTCTATTCTGAAGTTGTGCTCTCTGGTCCTAAAGCCCCCCCACTATAAGAAACATCCTCTCAACATCCACTCAATGTGGGCCTTTCACCGTTCAATAGGTTTCAATGTAAACCCCCTCATTCTTCTAAATTCCAGCAAGTGCAGAACCAGAAGTATCAAACGCTCTTTATATGATAAGCCTTTCATTCCTGGAATTATTTTTGTGAAACTCTTTTGAATTCTCTCTAATATTGGCACATCCTTTCTTAGATAAGGAGCTGAAAACTGCTCACATTACTCCAAGTGGGGCCTCACCAGCAGCTTATAAAGCCTTTGCAAGTTAATCTTTAGGAAATCATGCATGAGGACTCCCAAGTCCCTTTGCATCTTGGATTTCTGAATTTGCTCCCTGTTTAGAAACTAATTTATGCTTTAATTCCTTGTATCAAGGTGCATGATCATACACTTCCTGACACAGTGCTCCATCTGCCATTTCTTAGCTCATTCTTCCAATCTGTCTAAGTCCTTCTGCAGCCTTCCTACTTCCTCAAGTCTACCTGTCCTTTCAGCCATCTTCATATCGTCTGCAAACCTGACCACATGACCATAATGCCACCAATTTCATCATTCAAATTATTAACATACAACACAAAAGGAAGCAGTTTGAACACCAACACCTAACAATACAAGTCACCAGTAGCCAATCCAAGAAGTTTCCCATTATTCCCACTCTTTGCCCCCTGCCAATCATCCTCTTGTTATCCTCTTTATCCTATTGTTGACTAGCTTACCTTCGTATTCCATCTTTTCTTTCTTTATGACTTTTTTGTTGTCTTCTGTTGGTTTTTAATAGCTTCTTAATCTTCTAATTTCCCACTAATTGTTGCTTTATTATCTTTTATCTTTATTAGCTTTGACTCCCCTTGTCAGCCACAGTTGCCTCATCCTGCCTTTAGCATATTTCTTCTTTGTGATGTATCTATCCTGCACCTTATAAATTGCTCCCAGAAACTCCAGTCATTGCTGCTCTTCCATCATCCCTGCTAGTGTCCCCTTCCAACCATCTTTGGCCAGCTCCCCTTTCATGCTCCTGTATTTCCCTTTATTCCACTGTAATAATTCCACTGATACATTTGACTTTAGCTTCTCCTTCTTAAGTTACAAGGTGAATTCTATCATGTTATGAACATTGCCTCCTAAGGATTCTTAACCTTAAACTCCCTAATCAATTCCGGCACAACACCCAACCCAGAATAGATAATCCCCAAGTTGGTTCCTTCACAATCTGCGCTATAAAGCCATTTTGTAGGCATTCTGCAAACTCTCCCTTGGGATCCAAAATTAGCACAACCTGATTATTTCAATCTATCTGCATATTGAAATCTCCCATGACTATTATAATATTTCCCTTTTGACATGCATTTTCTATTTCCCATTGTAATTTGTAGCCCACATTCTGGCTACTGTTTGGTGGCCTGAATCTAATTCCTTTTGGGGTCTTAGTGCCTTTGAGTTCCTTAACTGTAACCACAATGATTCTACATCTAACGATCATATGTCACCTCTTTCTAAGGATTTTATTTTTTACCAACAGTCATGCCACCCCTCTACCGACCTGCCTGTCATATTGATACAATATGGATGTTAAACTGCCAACTATCATCTTCTTTCAGCCAGAACTCAGTGGTGCCCACAATGTCACACCTGTCATTTTTATTAGCTTCATTCTGTATACGGCGTGCATTCACATATTTCGTATCACGCTAGCCACAAACAATGTGGGGCAAAGCAACACACAAAAAATATAGGAGGAACTCGGCAGGTCAAGCAGCATCTATGGAAATGAATAAACAGTCGACGTTTCAGCTCAAGATCCTTCTTCAGGACTGGAAAGGAGGAAGATGCCAGACTCAAAAGTTAGGGGGATAGGAAGGAGGACCAAAAGTAATTGAAGACTTGTTGGATGAAGGAATGATGATGTCTTTTAGTCAAATAGTACAGAAATTTAACATAACCAACAAGGATCTTTTTCATTTCTTTCAGATAAGAGATAATATACAGAAAAAAAACATCATTGTTAACTGATTTCTATAGTTCTAACATAGAAAAGAGGGTGTTGCATTCCAAGGGTCTCCATTAGTACTTTTTACAGCATCCTGAGGGAATGTTCTTGTGGAAAGGCTGAGGGAATGCTTTTGTGGGAAGGGTCTGGGAGGAAGAGCTGGGAGTAGAAGTTACAGCTGAAACATGGGAAGACATCTGTGATAATGCAAAGAAGACTTCAGTTTGTAATAGAACTAAAGCATTGCAACTCAAAATTCTGCACAGAGCCCACCTGAATCCAGATCGTCTCTCGAAATTTAAGACGGGGGTTTCTCCAATGTGTTCTAAATGTAAAGTAAATACTGGAACTTTCACCCACTGTTTTTGGACTTGTCCCAAACTTCAGGCATACTGGAGTGATATTTTGGTTGAAATGGAAAAGGTTCTGAAGATGGAGCTTGAGCTGACCCGATGTCTTTTCTCTTAGGCGTACCCAGCGGTCATATTATTAATGCACATCAGATAAAAACTTTTTAACATCCTGACTTTTTGTGCGAGGAATGAACATTTTACTGTGTTGGATATCCGATAAGGTTCCTGGACTCTTTGGTTGGCATAAATTAATCATGGAATACATTTCTTTGGACTTTTTGATGTGTATGTTACACTAAAAAACAAATAGTTTTCATAAAACATGGCAATCTTTTCTGCAGCATATAGATGTAAACCTGTCTGCTATACTAAAAAGGGCTTTTGTATAGGATGTTGTGGTGATGTCTATATTTTGATGGAAGTGTTCTGATATCTGTGAGGGGAAGAGATGTAAATGTATCTGGAAATTGAAAATTTTGTTATGCGAAAGGTAAAGGACTGGAGAAGAAGGAATCTGTTAAGAAAGGATGTGGATTGTGGGAGAAAGGGAAGGAGAAAGGGTATCGGGGTAGGCGATAGGTAGCTGAGGAGAAGAGGTAAGAGGCCAGAGTGGGAATTGAAGAGCAGGGGGGGGGCTATAAATTACTATAATTTGGAGAAACTGATGTTCATTGCATCATGTTGAAGGCTACCTAGACTGAATATGAGGTGTTGCTCCTCCACTCTGAGAGTGGCCTCATTGTGGCAGAAGAGGAGGCCATGGACCAACATGTCAGAAGGGGAATGGGGATCGGAATTAAAATGGTTGGCCACCAGGAATTTCTGTATTCGGTGGATGAGCAAAATTGCCCAGCAAAGTGAACCCCCAATTTACAACAGGTCTCACCAGTACAGAGGAGGCCATGTCAGGACCACTGGATATAATAGACAACGCCAGCAGGTTCACTATTGAAGTGTTGGCTCACCTGAAAGCATTGTTTTGGGCCCTGAATGGAGGCAATGGTGGGCCGAACTACCTGTTCCAGTGCTATACTGTTCAGTCCCTTGTGGTTGATGAGATTTAATTTAAACTTAGAGATTACGGAACAGGCCATTCTGGCCCGCTGAACCGTGCCACCCAGTGAACCACAAATTTAACCCTAGCTTAATCCCTAGCTTAATCGCAGGATAATTTAAAATGATCAAATGCCCTACTATCCAGTACGTCTTTGGAATGTGGGAGGAAACCGGAGCACCTGGAGGAAAACTCATGTTGTTGCGGGAAGGATGTACAAACCTCTTAGAGAGGATGCTGGTGTTGAACTCTGAACCCTGACTCCATGAGTCTTAACAGACTGCACTAACAGCTACGTCACTGTGGAGCACTAATGCAGAGTCCTGGCCCAAAGAGTTGAGTAACCCTTTGTCTCCACAATACTGCCCAATCCCCTGATTTTCTCCAGGAGTTTGATTTCTTTTAGCTCCAGATGACCACATCTGCAGACTCTTGTATCTCTATAAAAGTGTAGGTAAAGCACTCATTTGGTCATTTTATTTTCCTTAATCAATAGACAATAGACAATAGGTGCAGAAGTAGACCATTCGGCCCCTCGAGTCTGCACCGCCATTCTGAGATCATGGCTGATTATTCACTATCAATACCCAGTCCCTGCCTTGTCCCCATATCCCTTGATTCCCCTATCCATCAGATATCTATCTAGCTCCTTCTTGAAAGCATCCAGAGAATTGGCCTCCACCGTCTTCCGAGGCAATGCATTCCACACCTCCACAACTCTCTGGGAGAAGAAGCTCTTCCTCAACTCTGTTTTAAATAACTGACCTCTTATTCTCAATCCATGCCCTCTGGTACTGGACTCTCCCAACATCTGGAACATATTTCCTGCCTCAATCCTATCAAATCCTCTAATTATCTTAAACGTTTCAATCAGATCCCCTCTCAATCTCCTCAATTCCAGTGTGTACAAGCCCAATCTCTCTGCGTAAGACAGCCCTGCCAAACCACGAATCAACTTAGTGAATCTACGCTGCACTTCCTCAATTGCCAGAATGTACCAAAACTGTACACAATATTCCAGGTGTGGTCTCACCAGGGCCCTGTACAAATGCAAAAGGACATCCTTGCTCTTGTACTCAATTCCCCTTGTAATAAAGGCCAACATTCCATTTGCCCTCTTCACTGCCTGTTGCACTTGCTCATTCACCTTCATTGACTGATGAACTAGGACTCCTAGATCTCTTTGCATTTCTCCCTTACCTAACTCTACACCGTTCAGACAATACTCTGCCCTCTTGTTCCTGCTTCCAAAGTGGATAACTTCACATTTATTCACATTGAATGACATCTGCCAAGTATCTGCCCACTCACCCAGCCTATCCAAGTCTCCCTGTATTCTCCTAACGTCCTCTTCGCATGTCACACTGCCACCCAGTTTAGTATCGTCAGCAAACTTGCTGATATAGTTTTCAATGCCCTCATCTAAATCGTTGACATAAATCGTAAAGAGCTGTGGTCCCAATACAGAGCCCTGTGGTACCCCACTAGTCACCTCCAGCCAGTCCGAGAAACACCCATTCACTGCTACCCTTTGCTTTCTATCTGCCAACCAGTTTTCTATCCATGTTGAAACCCTGTCCCCAATGCCATGAGCTCTGATTTTACTCACCAATCTCCTATCGAGGTATTTAAAATTTTGAGAGGGATAGATAGAGTTGACGTGAACAGGCTGTTTCCATTGAGAGTAGGGGAGATTCAAACGAGAGGACATGATTTGAGAGTTAGGGGGCAGAAGTTTAAGGGAAACATGAGGGGGTATTTCTTTACTCAAAGAGTGATAGCTGTGTGGAATGAGCTTCCTGTAGAAGTAGTAGAGGCCAGTTCAGTTGTGTCATTTAAGGTAAAATTGGATAGGTATATGGACAGGAAAGGAGTGGAGGGTTATGGGCTGAGTGCGGGTAGGTGGGACTAGGTGAGATTAAGGGTTCGGTACGGACTAGGAGGGCCAAGATGGCCTGTTTCTGTGCTGTGATTGTTATATGGTTATATGGTTATATGTGGCACCTTATCGAATGCCTTCTGAAAATCTAGGTACACAACATCCACTGGCTTACCCTCGTCTAACATCCTTGTTACACCCTCAAAAAGCTCCAACAGATTAGTCAAGCATGATTTGCCCTTGGTAAATCCATGCTGGCTCGGCCTAATCCTATTACTGCCATCAAGATGTGCCACTATTTCGTCTTTACTAATGGACTGAAGAATCTTCCCCACGACTGACGTTAGGCTAACAAGGCGATAGTTCTCCGTTTTCTCCTTCCCTCCCTTCTTGAAAAGTGGGATAACATTAGCCACTCTCCAATCTTCAGGAACTGATCCTGAATCTAAGGAACATTGGAAAATTATTACCAATGCATCCGCAATTTCCGAGCCACCTCTTTTAGAACCCTCGGATGCAGACCATCTGGACCCGGGGATTTATTAGCCTTCAGTCCTACCAGTCTACTCATCAAAGTTTCTTTCCTAATGTCAATCTGTCTCAATTCCTCTGATATCTTATGACCCTGGCCCATCCATACATCTGAGAGATTGCTTGTGTCCTCCCTGGTGAAGACAGATCTAAAGTACGCATTAAATTCTGTTGCCATTTCCCTGCTTCCCATAACAATTTCTCCCAATTCATTCTTCAAGGGGCCAACGTTGTTCTTAACTATCTTCTTTCTCTTCACATGGCTAAAAAAGCTTTTGCTATCCCCTTTTATATTCCTGGCTAGACTGAGCTCATACCTGATTTTTTCTCTCCGTATTGCTTTTTTAGTTAAGATCTGCTGTTCCTTAAAACTTTCCCAATCATCTGTATTCCCACTCATCTTAGCCCTGTCATACTTCTTTTTCTTTAATGCTATACAATCTCTGACTTCCTTTGTCACCCACTGTGGCCCCTTCCCCCTCTTTGAATCCTTCCTTCTCATTGGAATGAATGTACATGAATCCTGGGACATTCAGGCGTTTGAGGCAGAGTTAAGTATAGAAAATATTGAAAACAGGCTCCTCAGACATTCATGCAGAGCTTTGAATTTACTGTAATTTATACTCTGACAGAACACCACTTAACCTTTTGCACAGGTTGGCTCAGTTCAGTTCTTACAACCATCACTTCCCACCACCCAACCTCTCCCATTCTTTCTGGTTCAGCTTGTCCCAAATTTGTCTCAAATCACACAGCTTCATGCTGCTATATCTAGCCACTTTAAGACACTAATTTGTTGATTGTGTGGAGAAAAGCTGTGTAATTCCATGAGACATAGGAGCAGAATTCGGACATTTGGCCCATCAAGTCTGCTCCATCCTTCAATCATGATCCTTTTCTCCCCTCCTCTGTCCCACTCCACAGCCTTCTCGCCATAACCTTTGATACCATGTTCAATCAAGAACTGATCAACCTCTGCCTTAAATACACCCAGCAACCTGGCCTCCGCAGCAGCCTGGGGTAATAAATTCCACAAATTCACCACCCTCTGGCTAAAGTAATTTCTCTGCTTGTCTATTTTAAATGGACGCCCCTCTATCTTGAGGCTGTGTCCTCTTGTCCTAGATTCCTCCATCGTGAGAAACATTCTTTCTACACCTACTCTGTCTTGGTCTTTCAACATTTGAAAGGTTTCAATTGGATCTCCCTTCATCCTTCTAAATGCCAACAGGTACAGACCCAGAACTATCATATGTTCCTGGTGTGATAACCCTTTCATTCCCAGAATCATCCTTGTGAACCTCCTCTGAACCTTTTCCAATGCCAGCACATCCTTTCTTAGATGAGGAGACCAAAACAGTTCACAATACTCAAGGTGAGGCCTCACCTTGGCGCCTTATAAAGTCTCATCTTCACATCCCTGCTCTTGTATTCTAGACCTCTTGAAATGAATGCTAACATTGCATTTGCCTTCCTCACCACCAACTCTACCTGCAAGTGAGCTTCTAGGGTGTTCTGCACAAGAATTCCCAAGTCCCTTTACATCTCAGATTTTTGGATTTTCTACCCGTTTAGAAAATAGTCTGCATATTTATTTCTACTACCAAATTGCATGACCATGCATTTTTCTAACATTGTATTTCATTTGCCACTCTCTTGCCCATTCTCTTAATGTGTCTCAGACCTTCTGCAGCCTTCCTGTTTCCTTCAACACTCCCTGCCCCTCCACTGATCTTCATATCATCTGTAAACTTGGTAACAAAGCCGTCTATTCCATCATCTAAATCACTGATATACTGGATAAAAAGAAGTGGTCCCAACACCTATTCCAAAGCCCACTGGCAGTTTTACCACCCCTGCAGATATCCAGGTAGAAGCCAGTCTGCCTGGTCAATCATTAGCAGTGCCCTGGTATACAGCTGCACTGTCTGACTCAGATATCCAAGTCGGCTGTGAAAGATTCAAACCTTCTGATTAGAAAAGTCACCTGGGATCCACCTCAGCTGCTGTTTCAATCAAATAATTATTGCTTTAGGCAAAATAACCGTGGCAGGTTCAACACCAATGATAATGACATTAGTCACTGAGTGTTAACCTTTAAAAATGATTTGAATTAACTGGTCGTTTATTGCACCAGAAACTTAAACTTGCTGCTAAAATAAACATGTTTAAAGAGCTTTCGTGAATTCTACCTAAATGTCCTGAAGAGATGACAATAGTTCCTTAAAGTCAGAGACATCGAGATGCTGGTTCAAAATGATAGCAGATTTATTGAAACTCATCAGTATTATTAACAATAATCTGGGGATACAAAGAAGTTCATAAATTGCACGAAGAAACAGCCACTAGGGATGATTGTGTCACAGCTGCAACATCTGCATTCAATTTTTACTGTGAGGGCTGTCTTTTTGGAGTTTGCATGCTATCCCTGAAATTCTGCCTGTTATCCTTGTGACCATGTGGCTTTTCCAGATGTGTTCCAGTTTCTTCCCACATACCTTATACTTTATTCGGCTAGTTTGGATACAGTAAAAGATCCCTTAAGTATGTTATATTTTGTAACTCTAAAACATAAAGTGTCTAATTGAAAGGAAAACAAGGGTGTCAGGAATGGGAGTCTAACTTTGTTTTTACTATAAGCAAGGCACACATGTATGATGCGGTAGTGTCATAAAGTATGCATTTCACATACTTTTACACGTAACCCAGAATGAATTATTTAAACAAATAAAGAATGCTTACTAAAACAATATATTTACAATATTACTGAAATATTAAAGACAAACAGTGTAGGTGAGTGACTGAGAATAGGTTGCAGGATGATAAGTGACTTCCTTCTGTGTATTAAATAATTCTGATAGTTCACAAACTTGACACAGTACCATTTTGACTCTATACTCACTACAGTGACTCTGTTGTAAAGTTCTATGACACTAAAAGTTCTATCCCCCTCTGTCTAACATCTCCCAGAAAACTTTCAGATACTCTGAGCGAAGTTGTGAGGAACAGATATTTGGACAGCAACTGAGACAAAGGTTCAGGCAGGAATATGAAGTTGAGGCAATGATTAGATAAACCATGACCTCATTGAATGGTGGGATTGCCCTGAGGGATAGGAAATCCTCTTTGTTTCTGGTTATCTTATATTCTTAGGCAAGACATTTATCAATGTAAATTTGCTTCTTTGTTCTCTCAGCAATATTGTGCAGTGAAGTATAAGCAAGCAAGAAGCCATTGCTTGTAATGTTATTTATGATTTGTTGTAGCAAAAACGATTTCAGATTAAATTTGAGGTCATAAAGTCAACTGAGTTGTTCATTTGCATTATCACTTGATATCGTTTTTGCTTAAAAATTGTAAAATGTGCATGAAGCATAATTTTCATTTCAGACGTATACCTCTGTAATTTGCCTCAGGTTTCCTTTGTTCTTACATCGTAAATTCTTTGTAAGAAGACTGACTGAAAAATGGAATGCCTGAATCAGAAAACCATTGCATGCTGATAGGGAGTCAATTAAATGTACTTTTTAATTCAATTGAAAGGTAAATGATAGAGCACCTGGGTAATGATGAAGAAATAAGATGCTGCATGTGCTAGAATCTGGAGCAAAAAAAAACAAACTGTTTGTTTTCTTTGCTTCCCTTTGACAAAAGGGGACAATTTCATTCAACTTCTGTTGCCTCATCATTGAAATGTTCCCACAACCTACGGACTCACTTTCGAGAATTCTTCCTCTCATTTTCTCAATATCTTTGCTTGTTTACTTATTACTATTATTTCTTTCTTTTTGTATCTGAACACTGGTAGAATGCTCAAGTTAGTGTGGCGTTTCATAGATTCTCTAACGGTTAATATTCTATTATGGACTTACTGAGTATGCCCACAAGGAAGTTAACCTCAGGGTTGCATACAGTGACATATATGTACTTTGACAATAAATTTACTTTAACTTTGAACTCAATGTGTCAAGCGGTATCTGTGAAGGCAAGTGGTAAGTGTTGCTATTTGAGGTCTGGCCTGTATCAGGATCTGGTTGAAGAGAAAACACAGCTAATGTAGAGAAGTGCAAGGGAGTGGTGGTTCAAGAGCTGGTAGGTAAGGGGTGGAACCAGGTGATAGGTAACTTACAACCTAATAGTATAAACATTAAATTTTTCAGTGTCATGTCCCTTTGTGTTTCTTTCCCAGTCCCTCCAGTCCTCCTGCATTATCACCCATATTGTTCACTTTGTCTACCCCTCTCCCTTCTCCTCCTGGCTCCATTTGCCCAGCATTCCCCCCTTACGTTCTATTTTCTATGATCTGTTCTCATCTGGTTCTACTTTTGACCTATCTGCCTCCCCATCTTTTCCACATCCTGCTCAAATATCCTACGCAACTTTCCCCACACGTGCAAACCATCCTTGGTGCAGGATCTCAACCTGAAATATCGGCACATTTTGTTTGCCTGCACAAATGCTACTTGAACCATTAAGTTCTTCAAGCTGTTTGCCCCTTGGTAGTGATGTCTAGAACAGTGTTGTACAAGCACGGGCCCAGTTTAGAATTGTCGTTGGAATTATCCCCAAGGTGAGTATTATTGGAGAAGGGTGAATTATATCACTTGCTTGTCTAGTTGTCTCTCCCCATCGATCTCCCTCCTGGCACTTAACCCTGCAAATGTAAGTGTGTCAGTACCTCCCATTGAACTCTGTCTTTTTATGTGTTTCCTCCTAGCTGTCAGTCTGTGGTTTTGTATCGCCATGTGCTCCTGTCCCCACTCCTGCTCCACTCCGGCCCCTGTATCATTGAGTACTCCATCTCTCATCTGTTTCTCATTATTACCTGTATTGCTGCCACCTGTATCTCATTGTGTTCCACCTATCATCTGCCTCTCTGCTTACTGCTCAATGTATTTTAGTCTTGTGTTTTCAGCTATTTGTGGCCAGATTGTGCCAGTGAATTTTCCTGAGCTGGTCCAGCATTTGTATCTGTACTTTGTCTGTCTGAATATTGACTCTGCCTCTTTCCTGATTCTGGTTTTTTGGATTTCTGTGGATGTTTTGATCTCTGCCTGAACTTTGACACTGACTTTGTTGCCCCCACTGGATTTGCTACTCAGTAAATACCACAGTGCACACAGTACTTGGTCTGCCATTGGGTCTCTGCTTCAGTGCCCTGATGAAGCATTACACCTGCCCCTACATGTCCTCCCTCTCCACTACTCAGAGCTCCAAGCTGTCTTTTCAGGTGATGTGACACTTCACCTGTGAGTTTGTTGAGTTCCTGGTGCGGCCTGTATGATATCCCTTGATATCCTAGGTGTTCTTGTACATCAGTCAATAAAAGCAAGCATGCAGGTACAGCAGGCCGTGAAGAAAGCTAATGGCATGCTGGCCTTTATAACAAGAGGAATTGAGTATAGGAGTAAAGAGGTCCTTCTGCAGCTGTACAGGGCCCTGGTGAGACCCCACCTGGAGTATTGTGTGCAGTTTTGGTCTCCAAATTTGAGGAAGGACATTCTTGCTATTGAGGGAATGCAGCTTAGGTTCACAAGGTTAATTCCTGGAATGGCGGGACTGTCATATGTTGAAAGATTGGAGCGACTGGGCCGTATACACTGGAATTTAGAAGGATGAGAGGGGATCTGATTGAAACATATAAGATTATTAAGGGATTGGACACACTGGAGGCAGGAAGCATGTTCCCACTGATGGGTGAGTCCAGAACTAGAGGCCACAGTTTAAGAATAAGGAGTAGGCCATTTAGAGCAGAGATGCGGAAAATCTTTTTCACCCAGAGAGTGGTGGATATGTGGAATGCTCTGCCCCAGAAGGCAGTGGAGGCCAAGTCTCTGGATGCATTCAAGAGAGAGTTAGATAGAGTTCTTATAGATAGCGGGGTCAAGGGATATGGGGAGAGGGCAGGAACGGGGTACTGATTGTGTATGATCAGCCATGATCACAGTGAATGGTGGTGCTGGCTAGAAGGGCCGAATGGCCTACTCCTGCACCTACTGTCTATTGTCTATATCAGCGAGACAGGACACAGATTGGAGTACCACTTTGTCAAACACTTTGCTCTGTTTGCTGCAAAAGGCAGAATCTCTTGTCAACCTATTTCAGTTTGAATTCCCATTTCCATTCTGACATGCCTGTTCATGGCCTCAACTCCCGCCATGATGAACCCCAACTCAGGTTGGAGGCACAGATCCTCATATTCCATCTCGATAGCCTCCAACCTGATGCCATGAACATTGATTTCCCAGTAATTTCTCCCCCATCACTCTTTTACTCTTTCCCCATTCTAGTTTCACTCTAGCCCCTTCTCCTCTCCTCACCTGCCCATCACCTCCACTTGATTTCCTCCCCTCCCCTTTCTTCCATGGTCCATTGTCCTCTCATATCTAATCAACTTCTTCAGCCTGTTACCTCTTCTATTGATCACCTCTTGGCTTCTTACTTCATACTCCCACATTGGTCCCACCTCCCAGATGCCAACTTGCACTCTTTCCTCTCCCCCACCTTCATATTCTGGCTTCTGCTGCATTCCTTCCTCTCTAGTCCTGATGAAGGGTCTCTGCCTGAAACATTATTTATTCCCCACCATAGACGCTGCCTGACTTACTGAGTTCCTCTGGCATTTTGTCTGTGTTGCTCATTGCGAATCAAACATTGCCACAAAGAAATAGTTGCTACACAAAAGGTTAAGCTTTGTAAGTTCCGTGCAGGCTTCCCAGCATTTGGCTCCAAAATATTATCTGCAGTGCACTGAGAACAGATTTCATGGAACAACTCCTCTTTAAGAACTATATCTGACGCAGAGGAGAATATCATTAACACAAAAAATGCTGGAAATTCAAATCAACATACACAAAATGCTGGAGGAACTCAGCAGATCAGGCAGCATCCATGGAAACTAACAAGTAGTCCATGTTTCAGCCTGAGACCCTCCTTCAAGATTGGAAAGACACCAGAATAAAAAGGAGGAAAGAGGAAGGAGGATAGCTAGAATGTGAAAAATGAAGACAGGAGAGTAGGGAAGGTGGCTAGAGATAAAGGAATCTGAAAGGAGAGGAAAGTGGACCAAAGGGGAAAGGGAGAGAGAAGGGGCTCCAGGAAGAGGTGATAAGCAGGTGAGAAAAGGTAAGAGGCCAGTTGGGGGCAACCCTGCGGGTGGAGGAGCAGCCCTGATATTCTGTTTGCGTAGCTTCCACTGTGATGGCATAAATATCAATTTCTCTTTCTGGTAAAACAATATTCCCTCCTTGTCTCCTCTTTTTCTATTCCCCACTCTTACCTCTTCTGATCTGCAACAGCTCACACTTGTCTGCATTAAAATCCATCTGCCATCTTTCAGTGGATTTTTCCAGCTGGCCCAGATCCCACTGTATGCTTTGGTAATTTTCTCACTGTACACTACTTCCCCAATCTTGGTGTCATCAACAAATTTGCTGACACAGTTTATTACATTTCCCTTCGTTTCTTTAAACTAACTGTGGTGAACTACGTATACCTGTCTGGACACGCCCCCTGCTGACTGCTCCTGTGGCTCCTCCCACAGACCCTGTGTAAAGGCGATTGAGGCCTGAGCCCGGCCTCTCAGTCTCCAGGATGTAGTATGGTGGTCACTCACTGCTTGTTCCTTCTTCCAGTCAATAAAAGTCAATATCTCGCCTTTACGTCTCATAGCGAGTTATTGATGGTGCATCACTAACTGAGGCCCTGGTTTCTGTAATCTCTTTAGAATAGCTGAAGCCTTGGTTCTTGTGCTTTCCTTAAACTAACTGGGGTCCCAGTAGCCCCTTTCCTCTTCCATTGATTGGGACATCAGCTTTCAAAGGTTCATTTATTATCAAAGTATACAACTCTGAAATTCTTCTCAGATAGCCACGGAACTGAGAAAGAAAAGACCAACAGTACAAACATCAACCCCCAAGTCCCTCCTCCCTGCACAAAAAGATGAATAAAAACAGAGCAGGCACATCACCTCCCAAAACCCCCACCCCTGCACACACAAAAAACGAGAAAGATTGGATGAAAAGCTCAGAATTTTAAAAGTATAAGGCCGAAAACAAGTCTATAGTCTAAGTTCATATCCAAAATGTTGAAAACCTGGGTAACACTCTCCGGGAACACCGGCAGGCCTTTCCTTCTCCGGCAGCAAGTGATTCCAACAGCGATCCAAAGGTAGACTTGCCTCCCTGGCAGTGAGCAATCCCACCAGTGATCAAAAGGCAGTCTCCCTCTCTGGCAGCAGGGTGATTCCCCAGTGATAAAAAGGCAGTCTCCCTCTCTGGCAGCAGGGTGATACCCCAATGATAAAAAGGCAGGCAGCCAGCACTCAGCTTCCACATTCATCTCAATGTTTCAATCTCTCGTCACTTTAATTGGTGAAATGGAGTTGAACATGGACTTGCGTCCCCCTCTGTCTTCTCACCCTGAGGTTCACGCACGCTTCCTCTGTCTCGTGGAGTCCTCTCGGAGACTGGAGAGTACGGAAACACCAAAGCAATCTCCACACAGCAAATCACAGGATCCAACATTTCCAGAATCACATATAAGATGGAAAACAAAACATAAAAGACATCAAAGAAATTAAACATATGGTTTCATGATCTATCCAGGAGATGTCGACTGAAAGAGCTCCAGTTTAAACTGATTGGGACACCTTTAAACTGATCAGGGTATCTATACCCATACTTTACTCCCATCAGTCTGTTGACTCTCCCAGGCCTTCATCCTTTAAATTCCTCAGATTCTGATCCTTGAATATCACCCACTCCCTCCAGAGGAGGTGACCTTCTCATCCAAGCCCGATGTGGTCACCCAAACCCTAATCCCCCAAAATGACCTCTACCTGAAAGTAACCTGATTACCCAGGGGTCTCATCCCTGCTCATGAACACACCCTAAGGTATTGATGTACAAACCTGTCTTAATGTTTGATGCACCATCAATAACTCTCTCTGAGACGTGAAGGCGAAATAGCGGCTTGACGAGACTGGAAGAAAGAACAAGCAGTGAGTGACCACCATACTACATCCTGGAGACTGAGGGCTGGGCTCAGGCTTCAATCGCCTTTATACCGGGGTCTGTGGGAGGAGCCACAGGAGCAGTCTGCGGGGGGCGTGTCCAGACAGGTATATGTAGTTCACCACACTGTTTCCACAAAAATTTGAGTAGGAAACAACTGCAGTCAGCACATTTGGGATATGTTGGAAAAGGCACCTAAGCTAAAAAAAAATGAATGCTGAGGAACAGACTTCATTTGTTGTATGTGATACAGCTGCCTATTATAATAGATTGATTAAAGTTGCTATCCAAGGAGGCAGCAAATAGAGAAAGAATATTAGTCATGATTACTTAATTGATTTTAAATAACAATATTTTTCTAATACTTAATGAACTTTAGAAAAAACAACAAACTCAAGCTGACTTTGTACCACAGCCCACTCAACAAATCTTGCAATGTTTAAAATTTCCACAAAAGTTCCATAGATATTATCTATTTCACACTGACACCCATCATCAGCCAGGATGTTTTGAGCCTCAAGGTATAAAGTGCAAATTCCGTGTTTACTAGAATTTCCTCAAGCCACAAGTAAGAAACAGACAAAGTGAACATTGTTCTTCAGAGAGTGTGCATTTTACTGGATAGTTTTACAAAATATTCTCTCTCTACCTCATATCAGTAACTTCAACTCTGTCATTAGCTGATAATGCATGAAACTTAATATGAAGCAATATGAGAATGAAGTAAATTCAAAGTAACATTTTGCATTCTATATTGATTATTGTATTAAATGTAATAATGCAACTGATACAATATCATCATTATCATCATCATCATCATTAATGCTGTGTCATTTAACTTGCGTCTTTTGACCATGATCGTTCTTGGCAAATTTTCCACAGAAGTGCTTTGCAATTGCCTTCTTCTGGGCAGTGAGATGGGTGACCCCAGCCATTATCAATATTCTTCAGAGATTGTGCCAGTGGTCAGCTAACCAGGACTTCTGATGTGCACCAGCTGCTCATACCCCCATCCACCACTTGCTCCATGGCTTCTTCTGACCCTAATTGGGAGGACTAAGCAGGTACTATACCTTGACCAAGGATGACCTGCAGGCTGGCTGAGGGAATGAGTACCTTACACATCCTTTGGTAGAGATAATAATCTCTACCATAATAGCCTTTAATTGCATGGGTGGTATTTAATTCCTAAGGACCATAAGACATAGGACCAGAAGTTAGCCATTTGGTCCTTTGAATCAGCTTATCAATATATATAAAAAAAGAAATCCCTATTGAAATAAAGGAACCACTCCAAAGGAGGTTCACAAGAATGATGCCAGCAATAGCAGGGTTAACATATGGCTCTGAGCCTGTACTTGCTGGAGTTTAGAAGAATGAAGGAGATCTTATTTTAAACCTATTGAATATTGAAAGGCCTATATAGGGTGGATGTGGAGAGGATGTTTCCTATAAGCGGGGGAGTCTAGGACCAGAGGGATACACACAAAATGCTGGAAGAACTCAGCAGGCCAGGCACCATCTACAGAAAAAAAGTACAGTCAACGTCTTGGCCAGAAACCTTATCTGTACTTTCTGTCCATAGATGCAGCCTGGCCTGCGTTTTGTGTGCGTTACTTGGATTTCCAGCATCGGCAGATTTTTTCTTGTTTGTGATCAGGATAGAGGAATGTCCATTTCAGACAGGACTGAGGAGCCCAGGGATGGTGACTGTATGGAAATCATTGCCATAGACAGCTGTAGGGGCTGTCAATTGCTATACTTAAGGTGGAGGTTGATAAGTTCTTAATTATTCACGGCGTCAAAAGTTATCAGGAGGAGGCAGAAGAATGGCATTGAGATATATCAGCTATGATGGAATGGTGGAGCAGTCTCGGTCGGCTAGATGGCCTAATTCTGTTCCTGTCTTATGATCCTATGTTTACATGTACCTAATTATTGCAGGTACAGTAATTTATTTTCCAACGATTGTCAGCTTGCTGTCGTGGAGAGGCTTGTGAGTTTCGGAAATTCTAAGAGTGATGTCGCCTGGAGTTCAAGGCGCTTCGTTCCTGCCTGGTAGCATCACCCATGGCGGTAAGGTCAAAGGGGAGGTTCCAGCCAAAGTGCAATCCAACCAAGACGTCAAAGATGGAGCTGGCAATGAGAGTGAAGGCAGAGGAGGACTGCAGCACTGAAGGGTCCCTAGTCATCTTGCATTCCATGACAATGGGCCTTGACCCTGATCATCAGCCCATGCATCAGCCTCCTCATGTTAAGCAAAGTCATGCATAGGCAATCTCAACTAACTATCTCAACTAGTATATTGGCCTGGGAGGGAATACTGACCTCAATTGATCTATACTTCCAATCTGTTGGATTTTGTAGAGATAGCATTAATGGTATCTTTCTACTGCCTGGAGGTGCAGGTCTAAGTTCAGGTGCATATATGAAGACAGGAGTTACTGCTTCCTAGTAGACCATTATTTTTTTCCAGGTTTGCAGTGTTAATCTTTATATATTCTTTTCCTTAGTGAAGGGAAAGTGAATTTGAGCTTCAGTGTCTGCCTTGATGGGAATGTGGTTCTTAATTTATGGTAAGTGTTCAGCAATATCCTGGGCCTCTCTAGCAAAAGAATCCATTAAGTGAGAATGTCATGGGAGATACCGCATGGTAAAAGGCATATTGGCCTAACAATAGTATGCATCAACCATCAAGCAACTATCCACACCAATCTGACAGTAATCTCATTTTATTCACCCCAATTTCACCTCAAAACTCCACTATTCTACACTCACGTTTGCACTAGAGAAAATTTACAGTGGCCAATTCACCAACCAACTTGCACATCTTTAGAATGTGGAAGATGTGGAGTACCAGGAGGAAATCCACATGATCAAACCCCACGCAGACAGAATCAGAGATCAGGACTGGACCTGGATTTTTAGCACTCTGAGGCAGCTACACACTGCAGTACTCTGCTTCAGCTTTTACTCATTAATATAATTGGTAAAGTTGTGGAAAAGCAATGGAACACACCACTTCAGAAACCAAAAATGCTGCTGTACATTTAATAAACTTGCTGGAAAAAAAAAATGCAACCCCTGTATGTATTCCCAGAAAATCACGTGTTTCACGATTTTCTGTGAAACCGAATCCCAGAGATTTGACAGTGATCTGTGAATTCCATAAGATTTAGTTTCTATGACCTGAACAGATATAACACAGAGTTATATCTGATCTTCAAAACCGACAAATAGCAAAAAAAATGAACATGCAGAGAAATTAAGTTATTTTTTAGACATTTGCAATGGTGAACATAATGAATGGAGCAATGCCAAGTTAAGTGATTAAAGGTAACCTTACTCATGACAAATTTACATAACTCTTCCAAAGGTTTCTTTTCCCACTTTGGAGGTAGTCATCATTATTGATATGAATTATTAATGAAGAATGAATTCTTTTATTCTTTTATTCTTCGATGGATTCTGAGTATCCATTTTAGTGGGATCATTAACCATATGGGCATTAACAAAGTTTGGTAAAATCCAAGCTTATAAAGCAGCTTATAATGTTTTCCTTCCGGTATTTATTATTTTGTAAAATAACTATGAGAATTCATATGTTGATACATATTTTTATTCCCTGAGTAAATTTTGTTTTTTTTTTGTTTATTATTGTCGTATATTCTGATTGGACTTGGACAGGCTATTGTTGATGTTCTTACTTGGAAGCCTGAAGCCTTCAAACGTCTCAACTTCAACACAGTTAATGTTGACTGGAGTTTGTGCCCCGACACACCCCAGCTCCCCCACCCCACCTTTCTGAAGTCAATGACCACCTGAGTTGTTGACATTGAGGGAAATGCTCTTGTTATGACACGTCACAAAGCTCTCTGTCTTCTCTCTGTGCATCAACTCATCATTATTTGAGATGTGGCCACACCTGCAATCTGCAATTAGAGCAGAATAAGGCCACGCAGTCATGTGTGTACAGGGAGAAGAATAAAGGATAGGGGATGAAACCCTGTGGAGCAGAACTGTTTAGCGACATCGTAGGAGAGGTGTTGCTGCCTATCCTTACTGATTACGGTCTGTTGGTCAGAAAGTGATGGATCCAGTTGCAGAGGGAGCCATCTCTCCCAGAGTCCAGAGTTTAGTGATGAGCTTTTTTGAATAAATAGTATAGAAGGTGGAGCTGGAATCAATAAACAATAGTTTGACATAGTACAGGCTATTTTTTCAAAGACTCCTTCATCTTATCATATAACTTGAGATTTCTGCAAGTATGCTTTCACGATGAGGATTATTTTTGAATGCCGCCAGCTGAAGAAGTGTGCCATCCAGAATAACTATATTAATCCTGATATTTTCCATAAACATTATCATGTTGTTGTTTGCTTTTCTTTCTGAACCAGGATAAAAAATATAAAGCAAAATGGTGCATGGAAGTTTGGACTTACAACAGCTCAGAGGAATAAGCAGGTGAACTGATGGATAAAGAGACATTAGGAAATGCATTGATAAACATATACACCTTGTTGTATTCGACATTTTCCTGTAATGTCTTGACGTTTGCCTAAAATTGTTAGTGTCCCCCTCCCATTGATTGAAAAAAAGTCTGTGCCTTTTTGGAATGAAAAACAGAAGGTGAAAATACTGGAGATGAATGGCTGTTCAGTCAACACATACAGTTTCATTGTGATTTTATGACTTCAATACATGGCTACAGAATGTAAACATATGTCCTTGATATAAAAGATAAGATTTACTTGTATTTGCATAGCATTTCTTGACAGGTGAAACATTGATTAGGACTGGACATTTGCTCTACATTTGTTTCTTGACATTTAATTTTAAAAATCAGATCGTGCGAATGATCGGTCAATCCAAAATCTATGAGTTTGATCTTCCTCAGATAGAAGTATTGGATTGAAGACACAGAAACACCTGACTTGCAAGAAAATAAGAAGTGACAGTGAGATACACAACAACATTCTAAATTTAATTTGTTTTTGGCTGCTGAGATTGGAGGAGCCATTAGGAACTCTACAATCAGCCTCATTACCCCTGGGTTAGGAAGACAGAGTAAAATTATCTGCTATCATATGAAGGTCATTACATTAGAATAAACAGATAATTCATCATAAAATATATAGCACAGCATAAAATCTTGGTGAGCTTGTTGTAGGACTGAAAATATTACATCACTTACCGTAGCTTCAGGGCAGATTTCAATGGTCTTTCCTGAGTTAAATTGGGAATATATAATCTTTTAATGACATTTAAATCTTTCTGTCTTCTGTCGTACATATGGACATTTTGTATAGTTGAGCAATGGGTACTTCTGTGGAAGACAGAGACTGCAGTCTGGTTCAAATTAGCAATGTTTGCTCAAGTATTCACTGAAAAAGAGATCATTGCTACAAAAGAAAATAGAAAATTGAAGTGCCTCAAACATGCACTTCCATTTCAGGTGATCACTGCATTCTTTGTACATCACATTTGCTTTCCCACCTAATCTCCGTATCGTCTGATTGGCCCGGGAGTCCAAAATCTACCCCTCTCAACCTTGAATATATTTGTTGACTGACTGCAAGAAGAATAATTCATTGAGAGAAAGATCATTGAAATTTACCAGCATCATTCCCAGTAGCTTCTCATGGATCTGATGTTATCCTGAATAACAGAGTCATACAGCATGAAGACTAAACTATCTGGGCCACCATATCTACATTGACTGGTGGGCACCCATCTGTTGTAATCCAATTTCAGCTCACTGGTGACTCAAGTGGTTGTCAGGAAACTTCTTAAATGCTGTTAGTGACTCTGATTCCACTGCTCTCACAGGTAGTGTATTTCAAGACATTTACTACTTCCTGGATCCAAAAGGGAGATCAGATATCCTCAGATACCCTTTACATTTCTTCTATCACAGGCACAACCCTCCAGCCCTCAATGTTACTACAATCAGGAATGAGGTACAAGAACCTGAAGACCCAGATGTAACATTTTGGAACAGCTTCTTCCCTTCTACCATTAAGTTTCTGAATGGTCCATGACCCATGAATACTATTTCATTATTCCTCTTCTGTGTTTTTTAAATTTTTTGTATCTTATAGTAATTTTCATGTCTTGCACCGTACTGTTGCCATAAAACAACACGTAGGCACAACTTACCTTAGTGATAATGTATCTGATTCAGAAACACTACCGCACCCCAAAGCTACGACCGAGATGAGAAAAGGGTTCCTGCAATTTGCCTTCATAATTTCAGTGTCATACAAGGTCACATATTAACTTTGTCCACCTCAGTCAAGTTCTCTCTCGACCTGCTCTGCTCCAGGAGAAACGGATCAGATTTCTCCAGTCACTTCTCTCAATGAAAACCCTTGATCTCAGGTAATTCCCTGGTGATCCCTTCTGCCCCCTCTTGAGTGCTCTGACATATTCCTGAAAACTGTGCTGATTAGAGCTGTATGCAGCACCTGAGCTAAGGTCTGAATAAGTCCATAACCTTCCTACTCTTGACACTGAAGGTCAATATCTCATAGATCTTTTTATTTATATTATTTACCTGTGCTGTCACTTTCAAGGATTTTTACTTACTTATTTTATTTAGAAATACAGCATGGCAACAGACCTTCCAGCCAATGAGCTCATGCCACCCAATTATATCCATATGATCAACTATCAGAATCAGAATCAGAATCAGACTTTAATTGCCAAGTACCTGTGCACATACAAGGAATTTACTTCCGGCAGGTGTCTCTCTGCTCATAACAATAATAATGATAAATATAAATGAAAATATAGATTATACATACAAGTAGTGCAATCCAAGTAATAGTTAGCTGACAGTTAACCGGCAGTTAACTGTTCAGCAAAGTGACTGCAGTAGGGAAAAAACTTCTCCAGTGCCTATTAGTTTTAGTCTGGAGGGATCTGAAGCGCCTACCAGACGGAAGCAGTTCAAACAGTCCTACTAACCTATTAAATCTGTACCGTGTGTCTTTCGAATGTGGGAAGAAACTGGAGCACACAGAGGAAACCCACATGGTCACAGGGAAAACATACAAACCCCTCAAAGACAGCGTCTGGAGATGAACCCAGCTAACTGCTACAGCACTGTACTGCAGAATTTGGTACAGTTCTTACAGAGGAAGTTTCTCCAGGTTCCTCAGCTTGTAGATCTACATCACTATCTCCAAATCAAGTGATCTGGTCATGACATAATAAGCTCCGATTGAATGGCACATCTGAGATTAGGGCTGTACAGTTCTTTAAGCAAGCTTACCCTGTTTGCAAGTTTTAGTCTGCTCTGCATAGCTGTACTATACACTCAGGCATCACAGAGTATGTACTGCCTTCCAGCAAAAGCCAAAGTAGACTTCTTAGCCAAATCTGAACTTCATGAAAAATAGATTAGGCATTATATGACCTGTCCTTTTCTAAACAGGTGACAGTGACGCCTCCTGTAAACCAGAGAGGTTTCTCGAAATGAATTTCTTATTTCCCAATATCCTCTTGGTCTAACCCTATTTTAATTGGACTACCAGCAAATTAGTTTCTTGGAATATTTAGCTTTCTTGAGCCTACTGTTTCCACAAAACTATCCTGATTCTGATGGTTCCTTTGCCTCCCCAGCGGAAGTACCCCCTGTTCTTTACCCCTTAGCTTGGTACCTTATCCTGCGAGGTATAGGTTGGGTCCGAAACTGATGTAGTTAATGGCAGAAAACTCAGTCCATTCTGCTAAGTTTTGACAATTTATCATTAGAAGACAAAATAATAGGGACATGAGTAGGTCAGCAGGCTTTCAAAGTGGTTCTGACATATAATATGATAATGGTTGATCTATGACTGTCTCAACTTCTCTTCCTGGTCAATTACCCATTACTCACAATCCCTTGACCTTTCAAGTATTTATTAATCTCCAGCTTAAATATATTTAATGATCTGGTCTGCTCTACTCTTGGTGAAACAGAATGAATGCCATCTTTTCAGAACCTTGTATGAATCCATCCCAAATTAACCAGGATGCTAATTGGACTAAAGGCCGTGTGTTATGAAGGTAGGCCGAGAGAATTAGGGCTTTTCTCTTTGGAGCAAAGGAGGATGAGAGGTGACTTGACAGAGGTGTACAAGATGTTAAGAGGCATAGATAGAGTGGATAGTCAATGACTTTTTTCCCGGGGCAGAAATCGCTAATATGAGGGGGTATAATTTTAAGTTGATTGCAGGAACGTATAGGGGATGCCAGAATTAAGTTCTTTACACAGAAATTGGTGAGTGCATGAAATGCACTGCCAGTGGTGTTGGTAGAGACAGATACATTAGGGGCACTTAAGAAACTCTTAGATTGGTACATGGATGATTGAAAAATACAGGGTATGTAGAAAGGAAGGGTTAAGTTGACTTTAGAATATTAAAGGGTTAGCAAAACATTGTGGGCTGAAGGGCCTGCACAAAACTATAGTGTTTTATGCTGGTTTTCAACTTCAGCTTTGCACCTGTTACCTATAACCCACAATTCCTCGACCTTCCATATGTTTATCAGAATCAAGCTTAACTATACAGTAGTTAATGATCTGGCGTGAACCCACATTACCAGATTCAGGAACAGTTATTACCCCTCAGTCAACAGGCTCGTGAACCAGAGGAGGTAACATCGCTCTCCCCGATACTGAACTGTTACCACAACCAATGGAGTTACTTTCAAGGGCTTGTCATTAAGTTAGATATGGCGCTTGTGGCTAAAGGATCAGTGGGTATGGAGAGAAAGCAGGTACAGGGTTCTGAGTTGGATGATCAGCCATGATCATACTGGATGGTGGTGCAGGCTCGAAGGGCTGAATGGCCTACTCCTGCACCTATTTTCTATGTTTCTATGTTTCTATCTCACGTTCTTGATATTTACTGTTTATTTATATTTTATTATTATTTTGTTTGTGGGTTTTTTTGCATTTACACAGTTTGTTGTCTTTTCGACATCGGTTATTTGTCTGTCTGTGTGCACTTTTTCATTGATTCCATTGTGTTTCTTTGCATTTACGGTGGATGCCCACAAGAAGATGAATTTCAGGGTAGTATATGGTGACATATACTTCATCATCACTTTGTGCAGTGTCGTATGACATGGGTGATCATGGTCTCATGACCGTGATTATTCTTGGCAATTTTTATTACAGGAGTTGTTTGCCATTGACCTCTTGACATATACATATTTTGATATTAAATTTACTTTGAACTTTATTGAACTATACTTGGTGAAATGCCATCTTCTCAGAACCTTACACGAATCCATCGCAAATTAATAAAAGCAGAGCAGGCTAATATCACTAATCTAAATTTCAGCAAAATGAGTGTAGCTTTTACTAGTATTAATCAAGGTAATACAATGAAAGAAATCAATCTGAAAAATTGTAAATAATATATACATTTTTCAGATATTTAATTCCTTTAAGGTAACTTGTATGTATACTTATAAAAGATAAATAAGATCAGTATTAACATTTAAAAGGTATTTTTTAAGATCCATGTTTTATTTAAGCTGTATGTGGCAAGCCACACAGTCAGATTACAGGAAATGTTTGACAAAATAATTGGATTTTCAAAAAGAACAGCCAAATATATATGAATTATATATTTTGTGAAGACTTTTCACATTATTTGCATTTATTCACTGAAACTGCTTGGAAGCTCTGTCTACCAGAGAAAGCAGGACCTCCCAGTGGCCACACGTTTTAATTCCACATCCCATTCCCATTTGAATATGACTATCCATGGCCTCCCCGTTGTCAAGATGAAGCCACACTCAGGTTGGAGGAACAACACCTTATATTCCGTCTGGGTAGCCTCCAACCTGATGGCATGAACATTGATTTCTCTAACTTCCGTTAATGCCCCCTCCCCTTCTTACCCCATCCCTATTTATTCATTCATTCATTCATTCATCTATCAATCTATTTATTTATTTATCTATCTATCTATTTATTTATTTATTTATTTATTTATTTGTTTGTTTGTTTGTTTGTTTGTTTGTTTATTCTTTTTTTTCTCTCTCTGTCCCTCTCTCAATCATTCCTTGCCTGCTCTCCATCTCCCTCTGGTGCTCCCCTCCCCCTTCCTGTCCCATGATCCTTTCCGTTCTCCAGCTGTGTATCCCTTTTGCCAATCAACTTTCCAGTTCTTAGCTTTATGCCTCCCCCTCCTGTTTTCACCTATCATTTTGGATCTCTCCCTCCCCCGCTCACTTTCAAATCTCTTACTATCTCTTCTTTCAGTTAGTCCTGACGAAGGATCTCAGCCCGAAATGTCGACAGTGCTTCTCCCTATAGGTGCTGCCTGGCCTGCTGTGTTCCACCAGCATTTTGTGTGTGTTGCTCGACATTTACTATGACTTAGCCAGGAACAACTTGAGGTAACGAAGACAAGGAAATCTGCCTGCCTTTGATGACTGGTCACTGGCCGAGGAGTAATATGGCGTGGAAATAGGCTTTTTGGCCCACCATGTGTACCTCATCAACTTCTCAGCCTCCCCTCATGTGGACTCTGTCTATACTCTTACTTACACCATATAACAGCCATCATAATCATAGACATCTCCTAACCTGGAGATTTTCTCCTCAGGTCAGAATGATGTACAACTTGGAAGGAACTGCAAATGGAAGTTCTCAAGAATTGGTATTGGTTTTGGTTTATTATTGGTATTGGTTATTATAGTCATATATATTAAGATATCCTGAAAAGTCTGTCTTATTCTTATTTACACAGATCAAATAATTACACAGTGCATTGAGCTGGAACAATAGCAATGTAGATTAAAGTGTAAAATTACCAAACAATTGCCATGCTTGTAAATAATAAAATGCAAGACCATAATGAGGTAGTGCCTGCCTTTCTGATCTTGGTGGTAGAGATTACAGGTTTGGGTAGCGGTTTTAGCACAAGTACCCTCACAGCATTTTGGAGGGGTAGCCGGCAGGCAGTGTTGTGGCATCTGCACTGCACTTCAAGGTGAGCGGCCCAGGGTTCAAATCCAACTGGCTTCTTGTACGCTTTCCATCTGTGCTGGGCTGGGCTTTGAGTTAGCAGCTCAACCTCATAAAAAACAAGGGTACCACCCAACGTGCTACAATGCGCAGAGAAGAACTATGTTGGAGACGGCAGACCCTATAGTCATAATATGACCACGATGAAGGTGATAGATGGAATATGAGTCAAAACCTTACACTGCTGTCAATGATGTTAAATTTCTTGTATGATGTTGGACCTGGACTCACAGACACTATGATACCTCCATCACTCTCCTGACTTCTGTTGGAGAGAGTGTAGTTTTGGGAGGCCAGTAAGTAAGTCATTCACTGCAGGGTACCCGGCCTCTGAGGGCGGTGGTGATGAGGATGTGCACAGGAGTGAGACAGATTGGTAAGCTGAGGGATGCTGCAGGAACAACCTTGCACTCCACGTCATTGAGACCAAGATTTTGATTGTGGACTTCAGGCAGAGGAACCTGGCAAGTCCTTACTGAGGAGTCAATTGTGGGAAGGGGAAGCAACTTCAAGTTCCTATGTGTTAACATCTCCAAAGATCTATCCTCGGCCCAACATACTGATGCAATGACAAAGAAGGCATGATAGTGGTTAGATTGTATTTGGAGTTTAGGGAGAATTGGTACATCAACAAAAATAAATAGATTTCTACGGGTTCACTATGGAGAGGATTCTGACTGGTTGCATCACCGTCTGATTGTGAAAGTACCAATGCACAGGATAGGGAAAAGCAGCAGAGGGTTGTGAACTCAGCCAGGTCCAACATGGGCACTAGCCTCTCCAGCCTCAAGGATATCTTCCAAGGGTGATGGAGCTCAGCAGGCCTGGCAGCATCTAGGAAAAGAATACAGTTGACATTCCAGTCCTGCCAGAGGATTTCAGACTGAAATGTTCGATTACACGCTTTTCCTAGATGCCGCCTGGCCTGCCGGGTTCCTCCAGCATTTTGTGTGTGATGCTCAGGTTCGAGCATCTGCAGATTTTCTCTTTTTTCCAAAGGTGATGACACAGGAAGGGGACATCCATCGTTAATGACTGTCACCACCCAGGACATGCCCTCTTCTCATTACTACTATCAGGCAGGAGGTCTGAAGGCATAGATGCACACATTCACATTTCAAGAATAGCTTCTTCTCATCCTCCAACAGATCTAAATGATACATGAACCCATGAAAAATACCTCACTATTATTATCTCTTTTTGGCATTACTTATTTATTTTTTATATTTCTTATTTTAACTTACAGCAATTTTTGGATATGTTGCACTGTTCTGCTACTGCAAAAGAACAAATTTCACAACATTTTTCAATGATAATAAACATGATTATGTCCTGTACTTGCAGACCCAGGAAATACCGAGCTAGGATCCTTCTAATATCTCACTCGACTATCGAGAATGACAAATTGCTTGAAGTCAGAATGAATGTCATTTTTGGGCTAGTTAGCACCGGGGAAATACAAGCAGTTTGAAGAATGTCCTTCCCATTGTGTCAATGCCAGTGGATTAGAATATTAGACGAACTGCAAAGATGTTTTGTGTACTTTCTGAAACCTGGGCTGTTACCCTGGTAACACAAAGTACACTGATAGATAGGATTGGTTCCCCTCCAGCTGGTCTGCAGAGAGGTGGAATTAGTTGGTTTAAAGATGTCCTAGATAAACCAGATCAAATGAATATACTGAAGCACTCTCTTCCCTGTTCAGCAGTTCGCTGATCAGAAATAGATTTCTGGAGGAAATTTTGGCAGTTGTTTAATGATGTTTAATGTACTGAATGCAGACGAAGTTTAAAAAGAGGTCATTTGTTGGCATTAGGTTGTTATTTCATATTTAAATGTTATGCTTGGATCAGAGATTCAGTACAATGGGAGTCAATGACAGGTGCATTGGCATGAAGAAACTGAATATGATAATGAAAATGATGCTCTGGAGTCTCTTGATGTTTTAATGAGCAACGGCTCCATATGGTGCTTATTAAACCATATAGAATATTCATAAATTCATTCTCACCAGGTTTCCACTGGAAGTAAAGGCAACAACAAGAATGTTAAAACTGACCATGTCCCGTGGTGCTCTGTCAGGTTTAGCTGAAATTGCAGCGTTTGCAGCTAACAATAATGGTCACACTTTAAGATTACTTCATCGCCTACAAGGTTCCCAGGGAGATGCTTTCATTGTGGAAATCTCCACAAAGAATCAAGTTTATTCATCCTACCTCGGAGCAAGTAAGTTACATATAGGGACTTGAGCCAGAGAGGTAGTGGTTGCAATAGGAGGCAAATAAAGACAAGGACTGGGGGGAGGTGTGCCAGTGAGATGAGTCCATGCCCTAGTAGAAAAAGGGAGGTGGCAATGGCTTTAAATTAGCAATCGAGTGGATCATAAGCTCATCACGTCCTTCCACGCAGTCCACCTTCATGTGTATTGCATCAGGGTGTCCAGAATGCCTGCCATCCTAGTCATCCCCTTTACAGAAGAATACAAGTCTATCAGATGTCTAAACCAATCACTTCTCCTATATCACCTTTCCAACTGTACCACCACATTCTCACACCGTTAGTTTTACTTCTTCCTTTAGCATTACTTTAGCACCTCACTCTTTGCACTATCTAAGTCTGCACTCCTTTACTTTGCACTATTCCATTGTTTTTCTACTTGCCATTGCATTTTTAGTTTTATTTATTATTACCATGAAAACTATTTAATCTATGATCTTCACGCCAGATGGGAAGGGTCAGGCACAGGCCGAGTTGCGGTAGCAGGGCCCAGGCCTGGGATCATATTGAAGTGCCGTGGCCCAGGCCCGGGAGCATATTGAAGCAGCAGGGCCCGGGTCCGAGGGCAAGGAGTGATCTGAGGTTTGGCCGATTTAAGTGTTTGTCCAAATTGAAATGTTCAGCCCCCGGTCCAGTTCAGCTTACTGCTCAGTGAGGTTTACACATCTCTGCACAGAGGCCTGCAGGTAAAGGGCTCCTGGATCGGCAGCGGTGATGACTGGTTTCACAGCTGTGAACACACTGTCGTGAACTTTAGTCCCGAATGCTATTACATTTGCTTACTTTTTATTGTATACACAATTGGTTCCTTTGTTTTTGCACATTTGGTGTTTGTCAGTCTTCTTTTCTAAAGGGTTCTATTGAGTTTCTTTGCTGCTGCCTGTAAGGAGATGAATCTCAAGGTCGTATATAGTATACATACTTAGAAAATAAATCAACTCTGAACTTTGAGATTTTGAATTTTTATGGAAGCAACAAATTTCATTGCACCTTGGTGTATACGACAATAAACTTAGCTGAATCTGAATCTGACAGGAACTAACAAACTAAATGTTTAATGGAATAGGCAAAGAGAGCACCGGTAAGAATAAAGTAAAAAGGAATTCTTCTTTTTCATTTATTCTGTTTTTTTGCCTGATTTGCTCAGCATTTATTGCTCGTCTTCAATAGCCATTGAATTGGCTGGCTTGTTCACCCTCTCAGGACATTTAGTACATTGGTTGGTTTGCTTATTTTATGCCAGATTTTGTAAGGTTGGCAGATTTCCTTGTCTGAAATGCACTAGTGGCGAGAGAGCAAACAGAATTACAGAACAAGTGCTTAAAAAGCCATAAATCCTATTAAAGTGAATAAACCTGATTGGAAACCATGACCAGAAAAAATAGAGAGGCTAGTGGTAACCTTGCATTGGGAAGAAACAGATACTGAAGTGATTCCTAAGAAGTGACTACAGAAAGAAAGGACTGAGTATTAAGCGTTTGGGCCCTTAACTAATAGTAAAAATTGAAAAGAAAAATGGGTAAGTTTGAGTAGTGGCTCGTCACAGAGTTTATAATAATAGCAGAAACAAGGAATGCTGCTATAAAGAAATAAAAACAGAATTAATCTAAATCAAGATAAAACTTCCATAAGAATCAATCATAGTAATAGGCAGAATGAATAGATGACCCAGAGATGGAAGAGTGGTGAGAGAATCAGAAGTACAACAGCAGTAGCCCCTCCATACCAGACAGTGATGCAGCCTGTCAGAATGCTCTCCATGGTACAATGATAGAAGTTTTTGAGTGTATTTGTTGACATGCCAAATCTCTTCAAACTCCTAACAACGTATAGCCACTGTCTTGCCTTCCTTATGACTACATCAATATGTTGGGACCAGGCTAGATCCTCAGAGATCTTGACCAGGAACTCGAAGCTGCTCACTCTCTCCACTTCTGATCCCTCTATGAGGATTGGTATGTGTTCCTTCGTCTTACCCTTCCTGAAGTCCACAATCAGCTCTTTCATCTTACTGACGTTGAATGCCAGGTTGTTGCTGCGGCACCACTCCACTAGTTGGAATATCTCAATCCTGTACGCCTTCTCGTCACCGCCTGAGATTCTACCAACAATGGTTGTATCCTCAGCGAATTTATAGATGGTATTTCAGCTATGTTTTGCCACATGGTCAACTGTATATAGAGAGTAGAGCAGTTGGCTAAGCACGCACCCCTGAGGTGAGACAGTGTTGATCATCAGCAAGGAGGATATGTTAACATAGAAACATAGAAAATCTACAGCACTATACAAGCCCTTCGGCCTACAAAGTTGTGCCAAACATGTTCCACCCTTAGAAATTACTAGGGTTACCTATAGCACTCTATTTTTCTAAGCTCCATTTACCTATCCAAAAGTCTCTTAAAAGACCCTATCGTATCTGCCTCCGTCATCATTGCTGGCAGCCCATTCCACACACTCGCCACTCTCTGAGTGAAAAACTTACCCCTGACATCTCCTCTGTGCCTCCTCCCAAGCACCTTAAACCTGTGCCCTCTTGTGGCAGCCATTTCAGCCCTGGGAAAAATATCCACACAATCAATGCCTCTCATCATCTTATACACCTCTATCAGGTCACCTCTCATCCTCCATCACTCCAAGGAGAAAAGGCCGCATTCACTCAACCTGTTTTCATAAGGCATGCTCCCCAATCCAGGCAACATCCTTGTAAATCCTCTCTGCACCCTTTCTATGGTTTCCACATCCTTCCTGTAGTGAAGCGACCAGAACTGAGCACAGTACTCCAAGTGGGGTCTGACCAGGGTCCTATATAGCTGCAACATTACCTCTCGGCTCCTAAATTCAATTCCACGATTGATGAAGGCCAATACACCATATGCCTTCTTAACCACAGAGTTAACCTGTGCAGCGGCTTTGAGTGTCCTATGGACTCGGACCCCAAGATCCGTTTGATTCTCCACACTGTCAAGAGTCTTACCATTAATGCTATATTCTGCAATCATATTTGACCTACCAAAATGAGTCACTTCACACTTAATTGGGTTGAATTCCATCTCCCACTTCTCGGTCCAGTTTTGCATCCTATCAATATCCCGTTGTAACCTTGACAGCCCTCCACACTATCTACAACACCTCCAACCTTTCTGTCATCAGAAAACTTACTAACCCATCCCACCACTTCTTCATCCAGGTCATTTATAAAAAATCAGGAAGAGTACGGATTCCAGAATAGATCCCTGAGGCACACCACTGGTGACTGACCTCCATGCAGAATATGACCCGTCTACAACCACTCTTTGCCTTCTGTGGGCAAGCCAGTTCAGGATCCACAAAGTTATGTCCTCTTGGGTCCCATGCCTCCTTACTTTCTCAATAAGCCTTACATGGGGGACTTTGTCAAATGCCTTGCTGAAATCCATATACACTACATCTACTGCTCTTCCTTCATCAATGTGTTTAGCCACATCCTCAAAAAATTCAATCAGGCTTGTAAGGCATGACCTTCCCTTGACATATCCATGCTGACTATTCCTAATCATATTATACCTTTCCAAATGTTCATAAATCCTGACTCTCAGGATCTTCTCCATCAAATTACCAACTATTGAAGTAAGACTCACTGGTCTATAATTACCAACCACTGAAGTAAGACTCACTGGTTATCACTATATGTTATATGTTATCACTAATCCGCACAAATTGTGGTCTTACAGTTAGGAAGTCGAGGATCCAATTGTAGAGGGTGGCACAGACACCCAGTTCCTGCAACTTCTCAACAAAAAAAGGGAAATTGAAAAAATAAGGCTATTTCATCTACCTGGATATTAACTTGATGAAAATGATATGTAAAGGGACCATCAATTCTTTCAGGCCAATCCACTCCAATATCTTAGGGAGAATAAACACGTTGAAACACTGGAGAAGATGCAGAGTAAAATTACAAGGAATGGTACCAGAAATACAAGGGTGGATATCTCAGGAAAGGATTGACAGACCTAGTCTCTTTCCACTGGGAATAGAAGACTAACAGATGACCTAATGGATGTCTTTCAATGAATGCAAGCGTTTAACAGAGTGGATGCAAAGAATGATGATATTACATCTGGGGAAGAACATGATTATGGGATCATCAATACATACACAATAATCATCAAAAACTCCAGCGGGAAGCGATACCAGTGTCAAAATCAGGTTAATATAATTGGCATATGTCATGCAATTTGTCGTTTTGCAGCAGCAGTACTTTGCCATGCATAATAATAAAAATATAAAGTACAATAAAAAGTATATATAGATATGTATATAAAAATAAATTTAAAAAGTAGTGCAAAAAGAGAGGGAAAAATAGTGAGGTCATGTTCGTGCGTTCATTTTCCATGCAGAAATCTCATATTGGAGGGAAAGAAGCTGTTCCTGAAAAGTTAAATGTATATCTTCAGGCTCCTGTGCAACCTCCTTGATGGTAGCAATGAGAAGAAGACATTTCCTGGGTGATGGGGGTCCATAATTATGGATGCCACCTGTTTGACAGAAAGTGTACTCGATACTGGGGAGACTGGTGCCCATGCTGGAGCTGGATGAGTTTACAACTTACTGCAGGTTTTTCTGATACTTTGGAGTGGACACTCCATACTAGATGATGATGCAACCAGTTAGAATGCTCTGAATGGTACACCTATAGAAATTTGTGTCTGCCTTTAGTGACATATCAATTTTCCTCAAACCCCTAATGAAATTTCGCCACAGTCGTGTCTTCTTTGTAATTGCATCAATATGTTGGGCTCAGGATATGTCTGCAGAAATGTTCACACCCAGGAACTTGAAATTGCCCACCCTTTCCACTGCTGATCCCCGATACTACAATCTTATCTGTAGACCTTATTCTCAGCATGAAACATCGATTGTTTATTCATTTTCATGGATCCTGCTTGACCTGCTGAGTTCCTCCAGCATTTTATGTGTGTTGCCATGGACCTTATTATTTATCAGTTGTGCAAAGGTCACTTCAGCATCTTATCCATTCCACAGGATACCCATGTACTTTTATTTTTGCTGCTCAAGATTTTAAAGTCAATGCTTTTAAAGTTTTGTCACTGCAACGATGTAGTGAATTAACTCTTAAGGAATTAGCATGACAATTGTGTGTTCTTATTTGGTGCCATCAGTGTTAAAACCTAGTTCCATTGGTGTTCTCAAAAAGTGCCTTATAATGTGCTTTAACATTAAGTCAATAAGCAATAGTTATTAACACCTGCGGTATGTTGGAGTATCTGTGTAATTGGATGCTATTATAGAATAAATTTCTGTCAGAGCCATTCTTTACCTGATTCACCTAATTCACAAATGAGCGTTCTAACTGACCAGAAGTAATGTTGTGACTCTGAGTTCCAAATGCATCATTGAATGAATCTGGAATACAACATCAGTAACAGGAGGCACTTCATCTGGTATTGTAGAAGGACACTCAGGGCAGTAGTGGTCTGCACAACCAAATGCGAGCTCTTGGTTTGATGCAGAATAGAAAGGAAGAATGTCGATGGGTACTTGGATATTTTACATAACAATGTGCTGTTCCACTGGATGTATACTTTGATTTTTAATCTTCAATAATGTCTCCTTTTAAATGCTGAGAGACAATGTTACTATGGCCATGGCCTATGTAGTTACCAATAACTTGACTCATACATTTACCTCAATAATGGTTGAAATGTAAACCTAAGTATATTATCACAGATGTCCCACATTGAATAAAACAGTATTTATTTTAAAATTGTGATTTGTCATTGCTTGATGCATGAAACAAGACTGTGTGTCACCCGGGCTAACCTTAAAATACAATCAGGAAATTGGGAAATCTTTACTCAGAAAATATCAATAGGTCAGTTTCCACTCTGAGTCATAAACTAAGACTTTCTTGCACAGTTTCTAACAGCTGCAGCTTTCAGAAATCACAGCTGTTGGGTTTTAGCATACTGACTATTAGGAAACATGACAGCTCTTAAAGAGCACTCTCCAGGGAAGCTAAATGGCTACCACAGAGATGAAGGGAACTGGATGTTTGTGAGCACCTACAGCACCTTTTCCTGTTGCTAGATTCCTCCTCCAAGTTTATAAACAAGTATCTCAAGTCACTTTGGGATGGGACACGTCAAGGGACCAGTGACTGCTGCATCATTTGTTCGTTCGTTCGTTATGTGCCGTGTCATATGACATGGATGATCATGGTCATGACCACAACTGTGCTTGGCCATCTTTTCTGCGGAAGTGGTTTTCCTTTGCCGCCTTCTGGGCAGTGTCTCCACAAGATGTGTGACCCCAGCCACTATTAATACACTTCAGAGATTGCCTGCCTAGTGTCAGTGGTCTCATAAGCAGGACCAGCAGCTCAACCTACCATACATCACCTGCTCCCATGGCTTCACATGACCCTAATTTGGGGGGTAGGAGGGAGGGGGATGAGACTAAGCAGGTGCTACACCTTCCCCAAGGGTAACGTGCCAGCTAGTGGACAGAAAGAATGCCTTACAACTCCTTTAATTAAGATGTATCTCCACCCCACTACCTGGGATTGCTACTTATCTCTTTGAAAAGAGAGTTTCCATCATGAAGTAATTGAATAAAAATGAAAAATGGAAAAGTTAATTTGACCAAAAAAATGGTAGCTTATTGAGCACCCTTAATGCACACCCTTGGCAATTCGCTGCAGGGTGTTCTCTTTGTTTTACTGAGTAAAAGATCTGGGTCGCAGGACATACCTTTAATGAACAATTTCCATTGTAATGTATGGACATGGCAGCTGGTGAGGAGAGAACGTCCTATGTGTGACAAATGTCATTTTCAGTTCATACGGTTGCCTTACCACTTACATTGTGATACATACACCCACACTTTGCCCAATATTTCAAATTGACATTGCCTCATCATATTTCAGGGAATAATTTATGTAATTATATACCTAATTATCCCATTGAGAAACATCTACCCTTCATTAAATCTTTCACTGGTTTCATGTATTAGTGACTGAATTCCGATAACTGCTGAGAAAAAAAAGATAGTGGTTTTAATTATCAGTCTCAACTGCTGTTTAAGCCTATTGGCTGAGTTCAAATAAAAAGACAAACATCAGACATTCCCAGTTTACCATAAGGCACGCCTGGTCTGAAGTAAAATTTTAACAAGTCACTACTAGCAGAAGTTGTTCTGATTTCTTAGTACATCATATCCCAAAGAAGGCAGAGAATATCATGGTTTTGATGAAATATATCCTTTTCAACTTTTCATGCCAAGAATGGCCAAACTACTTGCTGGATTTGTGAATGCAATAGATATTTACCTCAACTAGAAATCAGATATTAACATGTGAGATTTCAGTTCTTTTATCCTTCTGCTCATGAAAACACAAGTAAAAATATCAGTCTCATATTAAGGTGAAATTCAACTAGTATATGCTATACTGAATGGGTGGGTTGGGGAGTTTGATGTTCAGTAGTATGTGAGTTTGAGAGCAGAAGCTGAAGTTGACAGTATATTCCAACGGCAGCTTTAAGGCAATGTACTCCATATTTAGTGCCCCAGTACCGTGTGTGACTCCCAAGCACATTGGGGGAAAGCGACTGTCAGTGAGGTCCCATGCTAGGTTGCTTTGTTTTCAAATTTATCCGTGAGTTCACACATTTCCCTACAGATCTGAAGCCAACAAGAGCACAATGGACAGGAAATTAATCTGTGCTACTCCCAGAGTTCTGGCATTGCACTGACAGGATTTTCATTAATGCAGTGTTAACAAACTTTGCACACATTTCATTGGAAACTAATAACAGTGTGTAAAATGGAATATTTTCCACGGTGCAGGAATTACATATCCTGAATGCTTTCTTTTAAACAGTGTCCAAGGTTCCTCAGCACTGAAAAAAAACAGTTCTTGTTACTGTGTATTTAGGAAGATTTGATAATAATAAGATTAGAAGCATATTAATGAAAATAATATTAGTTCTCTAACATCAAAAAGCAGCTTACCACTGAAAATTCAAAAGTTTAAATTCAACGATAACATTGTTGGAGGAACTCAGCAGGTCAGGCAGCATCTATGGGGGGGAATAAACAGTTGACGTTTCAGGCCAAGACCCTTTATCAGGACTGGAAAGGAAAAGGGAAGAAGTCAGAATAAGAAAGTGGAGGTGGGGGAGAGGGGAAGGCCTGCAAACTAGAAGGTAATAGGTGAAACCAAGTGGATGGGGGATGAGGGAATGAAGTGAGCAGCTGGGAGGTCATAGATGAAAAAGCTAGTAGAAGGCTGAAGAAGAAATCTAATAGGAGAGGAGAGTGGACCATAGGAGAAAAGTAAAATGGAGTGGTACCAGGGGGAGGTGATAGGCAGCGAGGAGAAGAGACGAGGTACGAAGGTAGGGAATGGAAAAAGGAAAATTTGCTGGAAGTTAGAGAAATTTTTCATGCAGGCTACCCAAATGGAATATGAGGTGTTGCTCCTCCAACCTAAGAGTAGCATCATCATGCTAGTGGAAGAAGCCATGAACCAGCATGTTGGAACAGCAATGGGACTGGAATTAAAATTGTTAGCCACTGGGAAATCCTGCATGTTGTGGAAATATCTCCTGCTTTTATAGGCAAAGCAATGCAAATCCATCTGCAAAAGCACTACAAATAGACTGATCTAAACATCATGGCCCCAAGTGGTCACAGCAGGCTCCCACTCAAAATTCGGTGGCCAGAAATCCAGTAAAATTATTTCACAATCACTTGCTTCATTGCAGAGAATTAATCCTTTTTATTTGAAAAGCATCACTCACACAGGACATCTCTGCAGGAACTCCCCAGGGTGATGATCCAAACCCAGGCATCTTCAGCTGCTTCAATAACCTTCCTTCAGTCACAAGGTGAGAAGTAGGGATGTTCACCGATGTTTTCACAATATTTAGCACCTTGCACAACTCTTCAGGTATTGATAACGAACCAGCCCATATCTAAGTATGGCTGGCCCAAGCTGATAGGTGGCAGGTGATGTTCACACCACACAAGAAACAAACAAAATTAACTATCGGGAGAAAAAACAACTTTCAGCCCGTGAAATTCAATGTCGTTGCAGTCACCGAATCTCCCACAATTAATGTTCCGGGTTTTACCATTGATCAGAAACTTACCTACATTCAGAATGTGACTGCAAGAGCAGATCAAGTGGTAGGAATCCTGTGGTAAATAACTCACCTGCAGATACTGCAAAGCCTGTTCACCATCTATAAGGCTCCAGTCAGGAGTGTGATGGAATACCCTCTACTTGCCTGGATAAGTGCAGCTTCAACAAATCTCAAGAAGCTCAACATCACACAAGCTGTGGCAGCACACTTGACAGACATTCCACCAACCAACATTCACTCACTTCACCTCCAACACACAGCATCAGTAGCTTGTACCACTTATGGGATGTAGCATAACAGCCCACCAATAGCACTTCCCAAACTCATGACCTACAGCAGCTAGGACCACAAAAGCATGGGACACTATCAGCTGGAAGTTGCCCTCTAAGTCGCACACTATCCTGACACGTTCCTTCACCACTGCTACATCAAAGTCCTGGAACTCCTTCCCTCACAGTATTGTGTGCATACTCTCACCTCCACAACTACACAACTCCACAACTTCCAAAAGGCAGCTCACCATCACCTTCTCAAGAGCAATGGGGTACTGGCTCAGCCTGAAAAGCTAACATCTCTTGAATGATTCAATAATTTAAATACCAACCAGTAGGCAAGCAATTGGAATTGGATTGCTATTAAGAACTCCTACCAGCAAGGACATCCATCTTTAAGGACCTACTTCCACAACCCAGGCATGCTCTTACCATCATCAAGGAGATTCAGGAGCCTGAAGACACACAGTCAGTACTTTTGGAACAACTTCTTATCCTCTACCAACATATTTCTGAATAGTCCATGAACCTGTGAGCACTACTTCACTATTTTGCTTTCTTTTTGCACTATCTTTCTAACTTCTACCTGTCTATGTATCTATCAATCCATCTGTTTATCTATCCTTTTATTTATCTACACTCATTGACTATTTTAATAGGTAGAGGAGGTACTTAATAAAGTAGCCATTGGGTATATTTCTGTACGTTCCTGGTTTTCTGTTGCTGTATCCCACTCACTTCAAGATTTAAAAAACACAAAATGCTGGCAGAACTCAGCAGGCCAGACAGCATCTATGGGAGGAGGTAGTGACGACGTTTTGGGCCAAAACCCTTCATCAGGAGGGTTTTTATTACTGTTACTACCGTCATTATTACCTCCTCCCATAGATGCTGTCTGGCCTGCTGAGTTCTGCCAGCATTTTGTGTTTTTTATTTATTTTCAGCATCTGCAGATTCACTCGTGTTGCCTTTCCCTTCAAGATTTGATGTGCTGTACTTACAAATTTGTTATTCCACACGCCACTGGTGTAATGTGTGGTTATTTGAATTACTCATTTTTACAGTCCGACCTCTCTCATTAACAATGTACTTGCACCCTCAGATATGTCGCTTTGGGTGTTTCTTTTGTTCCTTGCACCTTTCTCTGTAAACTCTAGAGACAGTCGCATGTGAAAATCCCAGAAGATCAGCAGTTTCTGAGATAACCAAACTACCCCAACCGGCACCAACAATCATCCAGAAAGTCACTTTGGCCGCATTTCTTCACTATGATGCTCATTCTGAGCAACAACTGAACATCTTGATCATTTCTGCATGCTTTGATGCATTGAGTTGTTGCCATGTGATTGGCTAATTAGATACTTGCATTAATGAGCAGGTATACAACTATATTTAATAAAGTGGCCACTGAGTGTATCAAACTATTTATTCATAAATGTTTCTTTCTGCAACATATTATTGAGGCAAGAGTCCTTGACGAGGATGGTTTGGACCCAAATGCGGGAGTATGAGCATAAAGCAAAATGCTAGACAATATCTTTGGTAGCGCTTGTGGCTGAGAATTGAGGCTCTGTGCAGGTGCTTTTTAAATACTCAATTCTTGGCACCCAAAACATGATTACCGATTAGCGGAATGATCCTGAACCTTGATTAGCAGAATGATCCAGCTATCCATACTCCGCAGAGTTAGAGTGTCTGAACTGCAGGTGAAACCCAGGGGAAAGACTTGCCCAAATCAGTATCCAGAATGCCCTCCAGGAATGTAATGTGAATTGTAGACTATGATTTGAGAAAATGTCCATCGGGAATCTATGGATCCCGAAGATCTGGTCCAAGACAATTTAGGCTGTCTCTCTGCTGCAGACGGTAACTTATCCAAGGCAAAGAACTTGCAGGCTTTCAAAAACTGATCAATAATGATGACAGTCTTCCCCTTGGATGGTGGAAGACCCATAAGAAAGTCCTTGCAGATGTGAACCCATGGTCTTTACAGAACAGTTAAGGGTGAAGGAGTCCTTGAGTTCGGGTACAGGGCTTCTTGCTCCGAGCACACACCTCACATGCCTGCATGTACTGCCAAACCACTTTCATCATTCCGGGCCACCAATACCTTCTCTTGATAAACTCGAGGATCTTGGCAATCCCTGGGTGAGTGGTCATTTTCGATGAACATCCCCATTGGAGACCCTGAGGGCGGACGGAGCTTAGAACGAACAGCTGATCCAGAGAACTGTTCTTAGGAATCTCCCCTTGCACTTGGGCTTTGCGAACAAGAGCATTGATTCCCCAACAAGTTGGAGCTACCACTTTAAACTTGAGGCAAGATGGTGGTAGGATACTCTTCTTGTTCAGGTTTGTCAAAGTGACACAACAAAGCACCTGGTTTCTGGTTCTTTGACCCCGGTTGATAGGTCAGGATAAAATTAAAGTGGTCAAAGAACAAAGACCGCCTGTCTTATCTGGGTTTCAGTCTCTTGCCCTCCTGAATATAAAGCAGGTTCTTGTGGTCTGTCCAAACGATAAAAGGGTTCCTGGTCCCCTCTAGACAGTATTGCCATTCCCCCAAATCTAACTTCTCTAAGAAGCTCCTGATTCCCAGTTTCATATTTCTCTCTGCCAGGGATAGCCACCTGGAGAAGAATGCACGTGGGTTCAGTTTACTTTCCGAAGGTGACCATTGAGACAAAACTGCACCCACTCCAATGTCTGAGGTAGCCACCTCTATGATGAAGGGAGGACCGGTTTCAGAGAAACTAAGGTGGGAGCTGATGTGAATCCCTGTTTAAACTCTACAAAAGCAGCCTCCGACTTGGTAGACCAGCCAGAAGTGTCCGTGGATTTCTAAGTTAATGCTATTAGCGGAGCTGCCACTGAGCTGAAGCTAATGATGAACTTCTGGAAAAAAAAATTGAAAACCCCAGGAATCATTGGACTTGTTTGACACTGGATGGTTGTGGCCAGTCTCTGGCTGCCTGGGTGTTGGTAGGGTCCATCTTGAGATTGCCATTGGAGGTAATGAAACCCAAAAATTAAATGGTCTTCACGTGAAATTCGGACTTCTACAGTTTGACATGAAGTCCACGGTCCAGAAGTCTCTTATGTCCCTGACATGAGTGACGTGCACCTCCATGGACTTTGAGAAAATTAGGAAGGCCTACTTATGGAGAGTATCCTGGAACATGTCATTTATGAAGGCCGGGAAGTCTGCTGGAGCATTCACAAGACTAAAGAGCATAACCAGGTACTCATAGTACCCCATCGGTATATTGAATGTGATTTTTTGCTCATCACTCTCCTTTGCACAGACCAAGCTGTATGCACTCTGCAGGCCTAGCTTTGTGAATATGCTTGCCCCTTGGAACATCTTTGAAGGCCATATTCATGAGTTGAAGACAGTAATGATTCATGGCTGTAAGCTCCAATCTACCATTTGTAGGAAACAGAAGCTGGTGCCGGCAGGTGAAGTGGATGGCTGAATCAAGCCTGTAGCAAGAGCCTCTTTTATATAATCCTCCATTGCGCTTCTCTCTGGGCCTGAATGTGCATACAATCAACCCCTTGGAATGCAAGGACCAGGCAGCAGGTCTATAGCACAGTCATAGGGTCAGTGCGGTGGAAGAGTCGAAGCCTTTCCCTTGCGAAAGTCCTCTTCCAAGTCCTTGTACATGGAAGGGATTTTGACCAGTTTGAGTGTTGTAATCTTCTCCAGACCTTCCTTCAAAGATGACTCCTGAGGCTTCTAAAGTGGCAGGGGTGATTGAACAGTCCTCAGAACCCCCTCCCTAGGTTCATCAAATGTATTTACAGAAACTGTGGCCAAATCAGAGTCCATATCCTTGTTTGTATCCTCAGGCGATGGCAGTGAGGCATTAGAAATGGTCTTTGCCCCTCCAGGAATAGGTTTCAAGGAATTGCGTATAAGAATCTTTCCTTTCCTCAAGACCTCAAGGCTGGATTCTTCGGCCTTGGCTGCAAGTGTTCCAGTCTGCTTGGCCTTCTTGTGAACTAGAGATTCCCTCTCTCTCGATCCCATGCAGTCCCAACTATACAGGGTTGGGACACACACAATCCCGTTGGCTGGGACTGGTCTGTCTGTTGTTGAGGCTAGGACTAGGTCTCCAGAAGTCCTCACCTGCCTCTGGTTCTTATCCCAGGTGATCTCCACCTTCAGCATAAAACCAGAATTGGGATCGGGAGTAGTAGCTGCCACCACCAGTCCTCCCAACATAGGACAGTCTTTGATCTGTCTCCCTCCCTGCAGTAATAGCAGCAACTTTGACTCCGACGGTGGAACCTCTCACCGGCAGGGAGTCTAGCCCGATCGGCATGGGTGCAACTGAGTCCTGAACAGCAGACAGGCAGGTCATGGTCCGCGATTGGGGTGACTAGAGGAGTTGGGGTGGGGGGTGGTTGGTGGAACTACGATGCTTTGAGACCAGGCTCAGGCTAGCTGTCACCAACCACTTGATGTAGTCCGACTTGCGCTCTGCCAGATGACTATCGAGATGAATGGACTGGCCAACCAGAACCTTATCGAGATGAATGGACCGGTCAACCAGAACCTTTCAGTCCTTTGCTGGCTCTCCTGTGGAGAGGGCATCCTTCAGTTTGTCTCTGAGTCCATGGCAGTATAGACGGGACAAGGCCTCCCTGTTCCAGCCACTCCCTTGAGCTAAGGTCCGAAACTCGATAAGATAGCATAGTTGGCAGCTGACCGTCCACCCTGTTGGCTCCTGAGTGACTCTGGCTTCCTCGTTGTGAAAGCTGACAAATGACTACCTAGAGGTCGTGTAACTCCAGGCTCTGTCTGGAAATCCTCTCGCTGTGCCAGAGTGCACGAAAGACTCTGATATCCTGCTGGGTCTATACTGGCTCAGTCGTACTGTGATGAGAGTCCATGATGAGGATGGTTTGGACCCAAATGTTGGACTATCTGAGGCTAGGATCAAGACATGGAATAAAACTAGATCATGAACTGAGCACAAGACAAAACGTTAGACGATATCTCTGCATGGGTTTACAATCGAGCACTGAGGATCCATTCAGGTGCTTGTTAAATACTCAACTCTTGGTGTCCAAAGCATGATTGCTAATTAGCGGGGCAGTCCTAAACCTTTAAATGGCCCACACAATCTGTTCATACTCTACAGAGTTAGAGCGTCTAAACCCCAGAAGCTGACATGGTTGGGTGTATCTCATAACAATTATTTTTTTTATCGATTGCATTTGCTGCCACAAAACAACACTTTTTAAGATAATAAAGCTGATTCTGATTCTGAACTGGATTGATATTGGTTTATTACTGTCATCTACAAGGGGTGATTGATAAGTTCATGGCCTAAGGTAGAAGGAGTCAATTTTAGAAAACCTAGCACATTTATTTTTCAACATAGTCCCCTCCTACATTTACACACTTAGTCCAGTGGTCGTAGAGCATACTGATCTTGGACGTCCAGAAATTGTCCACAGCAGGGATGATTGATAAGTTTGTGGCCTAAGGTAGAAGGAGATGTGTTATTAACTTCAAACTTTCTACATAATCACTCAAAGAGCTGACCTGCAAGTACATGCAACGAGAGCTGTATAACTCATCTCCTTCTACCTTAGGCCACAAACTTATCAATCGCCTGTTGTAGCAAGCCACAGTGAAAAGCTTGTCATGTTACACAGTGCATTGAGATAGAACAAAGAAAAACACCAGCAGTATACTGAAGAAAGGGCGATGCAGGTAGATAATAAGGTGCAATATCATAATCAGGTAGATTGTGAAATGAAGAGTCCTTGTATCATATCAGGGAACAATTCAATAGTCTTATAACAGAGCAAAACACACAAATTGCTGGAGAAACTCAGCAGGTCAGGCTGCAACTATGGAAATGAATCAACAGGCAACATTTTGGACCAAGTGCCCATTACTTGAATAGCTGATGATTAGAAGGTGACGCCCTCCTTCTTAAAACACAACCAGTTCGTAATCCTTGTGGTATGCACTTTCAGGCTTTTGTACCTTTTGCATGATTGGAGAGGAGAGAAGGAAGACTGTCTGGGGTAGTTAGGGTTTTTGATCATGCTGTTAGTTTTAGTGAAAGATAGACAGATAATTTAAATGTACAAACTCATAATTCTTATATGGTGATCAATTCACTGTTGGCCATTAATTGTTCATCTTTTATCTAGAACATTTTGAAGCTGTATTGAATTAATTTTCTAAGTATTTGCTACTCATACTTAACCATTGTGAATATAATGAACAACATTATTGAGTCAGAATCTAGTCTCACATCTGCAATCATGAGCCACTCAAGCAATGGGCACAACAAGACATGAATCAAGGCATTGGCTAATCTATCCATCTCATAGGAAGGAGCAACTCACATTCTCACTGTAGGTGAGGTCACCTAATACAATAAATAACCATATAACCATATAACAATCACAGCACGGAAACAGGCCATCTCGGCTCTCCTAGTCCGTGCCGAACTCTTAATCTCACCTAGTCCCACCTACCCACACTCAGCCCATAACCCTCCACTCCTTTCCTGTCCATATACCTATCCAATTTTACCTTAAATGACACAACTGAACTGGCCTCTACTACTTCTACAGGAAGTTCATTCCACACAGCTATCACTCTCTGAGTAAAGAAATACCCCCTCGTGTTTCCCTTAAACTTCTGCCCCCTAACTCTCAAATCATGTCCTCTCGTTTGAATCTCCCCTACTCTCAATGGAAACAGCCTATTCAGGTCAACTTTATCTATCCCTCTCAAAATTTTAAATACCTCGATCAAATCCCCCCTCAACCTTCTACGCTCCAATGAATAGAGACCTAACTTGTTCAACCTTTCTCTGTAACTTAATTGCTGAAACCCAGGTAACATCCTAGTAAATCGTCTCTGCACTCTCTCTAATTTATTGATATCTTTCCTATAATTCAGTGACCAGAACTGCACACAATATTCCAAATTTGGCCTTACCAATGCCTTGTACAATTTTAATATTACATCCCAACTTCTGTACTCAATGCTTTGATTTATAAAGGCCAGCGTTCCAAAAGCCTTCTTCACCACTCTATCTACATGAGACTCCACTTTCAGGGAACTATGCACTGTTATTCCTAGATCTCTCTGTTCCTCTGCATTCCTCAATGCCCTACCATTTACCCTGTATGTTCTATTTGGATTATTCCTGCCAAAATGTAGAACCTCACACTTCTCAGCATTAAACTCCATCTGCCAACATTCAGCCCATTCTTCTAACCAGCATAAATCTCCCTGCAAGCTTTGAAAACCCACCTCATTATCCACAACACCTCGTACCTTAGTATCATCGGCATACTTACTAATCCAATTTACCACCCCATCATCCAGATCATTTATGTATATTACAAACAACATTGGGCCCAAAACAGATCCCTGAAGCACCCCGCTAGTCACCGGCCTCCATCCCGATAAACAATTATCCACCACTACTCTCTGGCATCTCCCATCTAGCCACTGTTGAATCCATTTTATTACTCCAGTATTAATACCTAACGACTGAACCTTCTCAACTAACCTTCCATGTGGAAGTTAAATAAATAGTTAAAGAAAAGTAGTCAAGTAATTTTACAGATGGCTTTGGTATAGTTTTAGTTTTGATTTCACAGATAAATATTTCCTGTTTCTGTCCATTTGAGATCTTTAATTCTGATACAGTATGCATGCATTATGGCTCTTTATTAGGTACACCCATACACCTGCCCATTAAAGCAAATATCTAATCAGTCTATCATATGACAGCAACTCAATGGAATGCATGCAGACATGGTCAAGAGATTCCATTCTTGTTCAAATTAAACATCAGAATGGGGAAGAAATTCGATCTAAGTGACTTTGACCATGGAATAATTGTTGGTGCCAGACAGGGTGGTTTGAGTATCTCAGAAACTGCTGATCTCCTGGGATTATCACGCACAACGGTCTCGAGTGGTTACAGAGAATGGTGTGAGAAACAAATGAAAAAGAAACATCCAGTGAGTAGCAGTTCTGCGGGCTTCAGAGAGAGATGGCCAGACTGGTTCAAGCTGACAGGATGGTGACAGTAACTTAAATAACCACATGTTACTACAGTGGTGTGCAGAAGAGCATCTTTGAACATAGAACACATTGAACGTTAAAGTGGATGTGATGCAGCAACGGGAGACCATGAACAAGGATTCAGTAGCCGCTACATATGATATAAAGATGTACATAATAAAGCAGCCACATGTAACATATGGCTCAATATTCAATAATTTTAGCATAACATTGGGTATAAAAAATTTTAAAGAAAAAATGTCCAGTACATCTTAGTTTAGACTCAATTTGAACTTTGCTGTGTTAGTCATGTGTAGATGTATATATCTATAGAGAAAATCCATTTGGTTATTCACATCAGGTGGGATTTGACAGTATGAGTTATTTTATATTGGTTTTGGTTTATTATTATCACATGTACTAAGATACTATGAAAAGCCTTTGATTTGCATGCTCGCCAGACAGATCTTGTCATACATTAGTACACTGAAATAGTAAAAAGAGAAAATAAAATCAGAATGCAGAATATAAGATTGCAGGCAGAGAGAATACGTAGTGCAGAGAGAAAAATGATGTGCCAGAGCCACAGTTGGTAGATTGGGAGATGAAGAGTTCATCTATTCGCTCCTTTATATTCATACGTGAGAAATAGAGGCAAGAGTAGCCAAGTGGCATCTCGAGCCCTCCAGATTATTCTTCATGGTCATAGCTGTTCCTCCACATTATCCAAATTCCACCTGATCCTCACACTGATTGATCCATTTACTGTACAAAAATGTTTTGATTTCAGGCTTGAATGTACTTAGTAACTGAGAATATGGAGGGTGGCAGGATAGTGCAGCTAGTAGAGTTGCTGTCTTCTAATAAGAATGACTTGGGTTCAGGAGAAACCTCTGTGTGGTCAGTGGGGACTTTGTATGTTCACACTACAACCTCACGTGTTTCCCCCAGGTACTCTGGTTGTGTGCCATATTGAAAAGATATACAGACAGCAGATTAATTGGCCATTCCAATCAGCAGCAGTGCATAGGTGAGTGGTAGGATCTGGGAGAGATGATGGAGTATGTGGAGAATGGATTACACGGAAAATTATTGGAGTAACGGGATGGCCTGGATTTGATGAATTGAATGCCACCCTGTTCTGTGTCCATAAGGCCATAAAAGGTAGGAGTAGAGTTAGATCATTTGGCCCATCAAGTCTGAATTTCCACTCCATCATGCCTGACTTATTATTCCTCTCAGCCTCATTCTCCTACTTTCTCCCTGTAACCTTCGATGCTTTGGCTAATCAATAATATATCTAGAAAACTAAGAATGGCCCTTAACTCGGCAGTGCAGTTATCAGGGCACTGTCATGACCGTGTTACCAATAGCAAGCTATTCTTGCTTTTATGAGGCTGAGTTGCTAGCTCGACGCTCAACCCAACTTGGATTCGAACTTGCTCCAAAGTCTGGCGCTGATACTGTGCCACCAAGCAGGATAATAATATATCAAACTTTGCTTTAAATATGCCCAATCACTTGGCCTCCACAGCTGTCTGTGGTAATAAATTCGACAGATACACTGCCCTCTGGCTAAATAAGTTTCTCCTCATCTCTTTTCTAAATGGACATCCTCCATTTTGAAGCTGTGCTATCTTGTCCTGGATCCTCCAGCATAGGAAATATTTTTTCCACATCCGCTCTATCTAGGCCTTTCAATATTCGACAGGTTTCAATGTGATACCCCTTCTGTCTTCTAAATTACAGCAAGTACAGGCCCAGACCCATCAATTGCTCCTTGGATATTAACCCTTTCATTCCCAGAATCATTCTTGTGAACTTTCTCTAGGCTCTCTCTAAAGCCAGCACATCTTTTTTTAGATAAGGACTCAAAACTGCTCATAATTCTCCAAGTGTGTTCTAATCAATGCTTTATAAAGACTCAGCATTACATCCTTGTAGTCATGTTCTAGTCCTCTTGAAATGAATGCTAATATTGCATTTGCCTTGCTTACCACCAACTCAAACTGTAAGTTAACCTTTAGGGAATCCTGCACAAGGACTACCAAGTCCCTATGTACTTCTGATTTTTGAATTTTCTCCCTGTTTAGAAAATAGTCTATGCATTTATTCCTTCTACCAAAATGCATGACCATGCACTTCCCTCAACTATACTCCATCTGTCACTTTTTTGCCGATTCTACCAATTTAAGTCCATATGTAGACTATCTTGGTATCATCGGCAAACTAGGGCACAAAGCCACCAATTCTGCCATCCAAATCATTGGTATATAATATGAAAGACGTGGTCCCAATACCAAGTCCTGGAGAACACCACTAATCACTGGCAGCCAACCAGAATATGTCCCCTTTATACCTACTGTTTCCCTCCTGCTGGTTAGCCAATCTTTTATCCATGTTTGTATCTTCCATGTAACACCAGGGGCTCTTTTCTTGTCAAGCAGCCTCATACATGGCACCTTGTCAAGGGCCCTCTGAAATTCCAACTAAACAATATTCACTGTCTCTCCTTTGTCTATCCTGTAGGTTATTTGCTCAAAGAATTCCAAAAGCTTTTGCTGGCTTTGGCCTACTTTATCATGTGCCTCTAAGTAGCTCGAATCCTTATCCTTAATAATGGATCATAACATCTTCCCAGTAACTAAAGAACAGGTTAACTGGTCTGTAATATCCATTCACTTCTCTCTTCTGATTCTCTCAAATTTCTGGCTGCTAGTGTCTTCCACAGTGAAGACAGACACTAAATACTTATTAAGTTTGTCTGACATTTCTTTGTCCTCACTCCATTATAACTGTTACTATTTATCTATCTGATAAAAACTTTGTTATACTCTTTTATATTATTGGCTGGCCAATCCTCAGAGTTCATCTTTTCTCTCCTGAATGCTTTTTAGTTGCCTCTGTTGGTTTATAAAAGCTTTCCAATCCTCTAACTTCCCTAATTTTTGCCATATTATGTACCCTTACTTTTGTTTTTAAGTTATCTTTAACTTCCTCTGTTAGTCATTGTTCCTGCATCCTCCCTTTAGAATATTCCTTCCTCTTTATTGCCATATATCCTGTGCTTTCTAAATTGCCCCCAGAATCTCCAGCCATTGCTGTTTTGCTGTCATCCCTGATTGTCACCCCGTATCAACTTTAGCCGGTTCTTCTCATAGGTTTCCATAATTCCCGCTACTCCACTGTGTTGCTGGTACCTCTGACCTTACCTTCTTTCTCTCAAGCTGCAAATGAATTCTATCATATTATGATCACTGTCTCCTAGGTGTTCATTTACCTTATGATACCTAATCAAATCTGATTCATTTTACAACACCCAGTCCAGATCTACCTTCCCCTAGTGGGCTCAACCCAAACCTGTACTAAAATCTGTCATCCTTTATGCTTTGGAAATTCTTTATGTTTTGTCCTGTATGTTTAAGGAATGTTATGCGTTTTAGAGATAGTTGGTGATTTGGAAAAGTTTAAGTCTATGAGTTTTAGATGTGTTTCAAGTGTTATTTGGATTTAAACATGTATCACTGAAAATAACTGTACTTTAATCTACTTTTTAACCTGGAAGTTTCTTTCCTTATTAGGAGAAGGGACCCACCACTCGAATAGCTGGCATTGGCAACTAAACTCTCCATGGAGAATAAACAGGGAAGTTAACTAGCCTTTGATGATTGAGTATTACAGTATAATTTCCCTCTGATGAGAGTACTCATGGCTATCTATATCCAATAGGGATTAACATCGTCATTTGAGTTTGGAACTTCATGGTCAGCTGGGTAGAATACCATCACAATCTACCCAGGTGAAACAAATAAGAAATAGAACAAGATCTTATTACTCGTTCCTCACAAAGGGGTAAACAGATAATATGTCAAACAGCATTGGTACTTTCTTGCTTTTGTAGAGTAAAATCAATAAAGATGTTGAACAGCTGTTCTGCAAAATGTTATAAGAATGGGAAATAGAAATGCTCAGGGTTTACATATGCCACTTGTCCCAAGAGGAGATTCTTATTGGAATCATTCATTCATGCTTCACCCTAAGCTCAGAAGCAGTGAAACTTTGCTATATATTTTGATGCAGATTTTGCGGTTTCATTTTGGATAAACTGCTTTCACGTCAAGAAGTATCGTCTCATTTCAGAGCAACATAGGAAATTTAGGGAAATGAAAAGAATCTTGTTACAGCAATCATGCTTGATTTGAGTCAGCCTCAAGCCTGACATTTCTTTTCATGAAAAACCATCTGCCTGTTCCTTAGGGCCACTTCAACCAACAACATATTATCTGAAATGTTAGTCACATTTGCTGAAAAAGAAGCAAACAATAGGAAGGATGTGTATAGTTTTATGTGTTTATTCAAGATAACCCTATGCTGCTCATACCACTGTTATAAGGCTCACTGACCTGTCTGTGGTAAACTATGTATACCTGTCTGGACACGCCCCCTGCTGACTGCTCCTGTGGCTCCTCCCACAGACCCCTGTATAAAGGCGATTGGAGGCACTGCTCCTCCGTCAGCCTCCAAGATGTCGTGGTCACGTTTGCAACTAATAAAAGCTTCTCTTTTGCCTCCCGTCTCCAAGAGTTATTGATGGTGCATCACCATCATTACTCTGGTTACTCATTTTTAAATAATAAAATGACATCAGCTACCTTCCAGTCTTCTAGTGTCTCGCCTATGGCTTCCAAAACTGCAAAAATCACCATCTCCGATTCCCCAGAAATATTTTCCCATGTTTCCCACACAATTTGGGGATAGATCTCACCTGGCCCTAGGGATTTATCCATCTTTATGCATCCCAAGATATCTAAACTTTCACTTTCTTAATAACTGCATGGTCCAAATAATCAATATATCTGACCTGAACTCATTACTTTCCATGTTCTTCTCCTTGGTGAATACAGGGAGAATAAAGGCAAAAAGTATTCGTTTAGAAGTTCAATTAAGAGAAAATCTGCAGATGCTGGAAATCCAAGCAACACACACAAAATGATGGAGAAACTCAGCAGGCCAGGCAGCATCTATAGAAAAAAATTACAGTCAACATTTCAGGCTGAGACCCTTTGGCAGGATGATGAAAAAAATGCTGAGGAGTAGATTTATATGTTGGAGGACGGGAGAGAGAAACAGAAAGTGATGTGAAACCAGGAGGGGGAGGTATGAAGTAAGAAGTTGTGAATTTGATTGGTGAATGATATACAGGGCTAGAGAAGGGGGAGTCTGAAAGATGAGGATTGAAGGCCATGGAAGAAAGAAGAGAGGGGAGGAGCACCAAAGGGAGGCGATGGGCAGGCAAGGAGATAAGTTGAGAGAGGGGAAAAGGGATGGGGAATGATGAAAGAGAGGGAGGGGGCATTACCAGAAGTTTGAGAAATCAATGTTCAGGCCATCAAGTTGGAGGCTACCCAGACGGAATAAAAAGTGTTTTTCCTCCAACCTGAGTGTGGCCTCATCGCGACAGTAGAGGAGGCATGGATTGACATATCGAAATGAGAATGGCTTGACTCCACACATCAATTAATCTTTTGGACACTACAGGGATCTGTTCTTTCTCCAGCCATTTTTGAGCTCTCAATATAGAACATACTGTAGATCATTACAAGAAGAGTACAAGCCCTTTGGTCCATGATGTTGTGCCAAACTTTTAACCTACTCTAAGATCAATCTAACCCGTTCCTTCTATGTAACCGTCCAATTTTATGATCTGAGAGTTTCTTAAGTGCCCTAATGTATCTGCCTGGCAGGCAGGTCTGTGGACTCGCCACTCTCTGTCTAAATGATTTACCTCTGACATCATCCTTGTACTTCCCTCCAATCAGCCTAAACACTTCTAAAATAATTTAGTAGAGGGTGGTAGTAGATGGAGTATATTCTGACTGGAGGCCAGTGACCAGTGGTGTTATGCAGGGACCTGTGCTGGGACACTTGCCCTTTGTGATTTATTTATTTATTTATTCTATTTTCTGATACAGTACAGAGTAGGCCCTTCTGGCCCTTTGAGCCACACCACCCTGAAACCCCGATGAACCCTAAACTAATCACGGGACAAGTTACAATGCCCACTTAACCTACCTGGTATGTCTTTGGACTCAGAAACAGAAGCTACAGAGAAAACCCATGCATTCCACAGGGAGGAGATACATAGACATACATAGAACAGTGCTGGAATTGCGCTCCGACCTCTGGAACTCTATCAACTGTAATAGTGTCACGCTAACCACTGTGCTGCCGTGGCAACCAAGTTATTTTTTAATAACTTGGATGAGAAAGTGGATTACTAAGTTTGGAAGTGGAAGTGGAAGTGGGTTGGTGGAGCTGTGGAGAGTGTAGAACGTTGCCCTAGGTTACGACAGGACACTTACCAGATGCAGACCCGGCTGAGAATTGGCAGATTGAGCTCAAACCAGATAAGGGTGAAGTGATACACCTTAGAAGTTCAAACTTGATGCCAGAATGCAGGTTTAATGGCAGAATACTTAGCAGCATGGAGAAACAACTGGATCTATAAATCCATAAATCCCTCAAAGTCGCAATGCAAGTTGATAAGGTGGTTAGGAAGGCATGTAGTGAGTTGCCCTTCATCAGTTGGGAGATTGATTTCAAGGGCTGTGGGGTAATATTTTACCTCTATAAAACTACTTAGACCATATCTGGAGTACTCTGTTCTATTTTCATCACCTCATTATAGGAAAGATGTGGAAGCTTTGGAAAGGATAAAAAAGGAGATTTACCAGGATATAGTCTGGATTAGGGAGCATGTCTATGAGGAGAGGTTGATCAAGCAAGGGCTTTTCTCTTTGAAGAGAAGGAAGATGATAAGTGACTTGATAGAAGTGTATAAGATCATGAGAATTCCGCGCTACTTTCCCTGTCTCCAACCCTCCTCCTCTTCTTGGACACCCCGCTCTAGTTTTCTGCCTGCTTTGCAACTTTTTACCTCTTAATTGCTGATGAGACATCAACTGGCAGAGCTTCAGCACTCCTCTTTCCTCTTCAAACCTTACTACCTCTGAATGCACTGTCCTCCAACCTCTCCACACCAATCCCAACCTCACCATCAAACCTGCAGACAAAGGGGGTGATATTGTCATGTGGCAGACTGACCGCTGTGATTCTGATGTCAGACAACAATTTTCAGACACCTCCTCTCACTTAGCCCTTGAAAAAGACCCCACTCAAGTCCATTGGGGCATTGCCTCTGACACTATCACCACCTTCATCAACTTTGGAAATCTCCCATCCACTGCCACCAGCCTCATAGTTCTGTTACCCACCTGACGAAGAGTCTCGACCCAAAACATTCACTGCTTCTTTCAAAAGATGCTGCCTGACCTGCTGTTCATCCAGCTTTTTTGTACGTCACCTCTTGTTTCTACCTTCTACCCAACATCCACAAACCTTACTGTCCAAGTAGTACCTTTATTTCTGCCTGCTCCTGCCCCATTGAACTTGCGTCTGCATACCTCGTCCATTTTATTCACCTTGGTTCACCCCCTTCCCACCTACATTCACGACATTCACATGCTCTTGAACTCCTCAACAAATTTCAATTCCCTGGCCCTGATTGCTTCATTTTCACCATGGATAGCCAGACCCTACACACTTCGGACCTCCACTGAGAAGGCCCTTAAGCTCCTCACTTCTTTCTTTACAATAGACCCAACCAGTTCCCTGGCACCACCAGCCTCCTCCATCTGACAGAACTGGTCCTCACCCTCAACAACTTCTCTTTCAGCTCCTCCCATTTTTTCCAAACTCAGGGTGTAGCCATGGAAACCACATGGGCCCCAACTATGCCTACCTTTTCATTGTCTATTTAGAACAGTCCATGTTCCAAGCCTTCCCTGTAATAAGACCCCAGGGGCAGAATTAGGCCATTTGGCCCATCGAATCTGCTGCACCATTTCATCATGGCTGATATAATTTTCCTTTAATCCCCAATCTCCTGCCTTCTCCCTGTATCCCTTCATGCCCTGACCAACCAAGAATCTATCAACCTCTGCCTTAAATATACATAAAGACTTGGCCTCCACAGCTGCCTGGAGCAAAAAGTTCTACAGATTCACCACTCTCTGGCTAAAGAAATTTTTCCTCATCTCTGTTCTAAAAGAACACCCCTCTTTTCCGAGGCTGTGTCGGGTCTTTGACCCTCCACTTCCACTCTATCAAGGCCTTTTACCATTCCATAGGTTTTAGTTAGGTCACCCCTCATTCTTCTTGTTCCACAACTCCCCAATTTTTTTTTGCGCTACATTGAAGACTGCATTGGTGCTGTTGCATGCACCTATGCTGAGCTTGTCAATTTCATCAGATTTCCTCCAACTTCCCCGTAAATTCACTTGGTTTATTTCTGACGCCTCTTTCCCCTTTCTTGATCTCTCTGACTCTATCTCAGGAGACAAACTGCCTACTGATATCTTTTATAAATCCACTAGCTCCCACAGCTACCTTGCCTGTACCTCTTCCCACACTGAATTCCCATCAAATTGCCATTTCCTCTTCTCAGTTCTTTCGTCTCTGTTGCATCTTTCCCAGGATGAGGCTTTGCTTTCCAGGACATCAGAGATGTCCTCCTTCTTCAAAAAATGTGGCTTCTCTTCTTCCATCATTGATGCTGCTCTCACCAGCATCATCTTCATTTTCTGGACATCAGTGCTCACCCCAGTTTCCTGCTGCCCTAACATTCATCCCTCCCCACTAATCTCCTTCCTGGCACTTATCCCTTACACCTACCCATTCACCTCCTCCCTCACCTCTATTCAGGGCTGCTAACACTCCTTCCAGCTGAGGCACCATCCTATCTCTGAATCTTACATATAGATACTACATAGAAACATAGAAAACCTACAGCATAATACAGGCCCTTCGGCCCACAAAGCTGTGCCAAACATGTCCCTGCCTTAGAACTACCTAGGCTTTACCCATAGCCCTCTATTTTACTAAGCTCCATGTAACCATCTAGGAGTCTCTTAAAGACCCTATCGTTTCTGCCTGCACCACCGCCACTGGCATCCCATTCCACACACTCACTACTCTCCGCGTAAAAAACGTACCCCTGACATTTCCTCTGTACCTACTTCCAAGCACCAAACTATATTTTTTAATGACTACATTATAAAAAATATTAAATTAAATAAGTGGTGCAAAAAGACAGGGGAAAAGTACTGAGGCAGTGTTCATGGGTTTATGCTCCATTTAGAAATCTGATGGCAGATGGGGAGAAGCTGTTCCTGCAAGGTTGAGTGTCTGTCTTTGGGCTCCTGTACCTCCTCCTTGAGGATAATATTGTGAAGAGGGCATGTCCTGAGTGATGTGGGGTCTTTAATGACGGATACTGCCTTTTTGAAGCATTGCCTTTTGAAGGAGGGAAGGCTAGTGGCCATGATGGAGCAGGCTGAGTTTAAAACTTTCTGCAGCCATTTCTGATCCTGTCCAGTGTTCCTTTCGTACTAGATGGTAATGTAATCAGTTAGAATGTTCTCCATGGTACCTCTGTAGAAATTTGTGATTCTCTTTGATGACATATCAATGCTTTTTAAACTCCTAATGAAGTATAGTCACTGCTGTGCCTTCTTTGTAATTCCATCAGTATGTTGGGCCCAGGATAGATCCTTGGAGATTTTGATACCCAGGAACTTTAACATGCTTACCCCTTCTACTGCTGATCCCTCAATGAGGACTGGTGTGTTTTCCCTCAGCTTCAGCTTCTTGAAATCCACAATTAATTCCTTCGTCTTACTGACTCTGAGTGCAAGGCTGTTGCCGCGACACCACCCAACCAGCTAACTTACCTTGCTCCTCTATGCCTGCGCGTCACCATCTGAAATTCTGCCAACAATAGTTGTGTCATCAGCAAATATATAGATGGTGTTGAAATTGTGCTTAGCCACATAATTCTGGGTGTATAGAGATATTTGAGCAGGGCTAAGCACGCATCCTTGTTGCCGAGGAGGAGATGTTATTTCTGATCTGTACGGACTGTGGTCTCCTGGTGAGGATGTCAAGGATCCATTTTCAGAGGGAGGTACAGATGCCTGGGTTTTGAGCTTGCTGATTATGAATGAGGGTATAATTGTGTTCAATGCTGAGCAGTTGTCAATAAACTGCAGCATGATGTAGATATTACAGTTGTCCAGGTGATCCACAGCTGAGTGGAGAACCAGTGAGATTGCATCCACTGTAGACCTATTGTGGCAATAAGCAAATTGCAGCAGGTCCAATTTCTTGCTTAGGCAGGAGCTGATTATAGCCATGACCAGCCTCTCAAAGCACTTCATCACAGTAGATGGGACTGTCACGGTCAATAGCCATTGGGGCAGCTCATCTTGCTCTTCTTGGGCACTGGTAAGATTGCCCCCTTTTGATGGAGGTGAGATTGAAGATGTCCTTGAATACTGCTACCAGCTGTTTAACACAGGCTTTCAGAGCCCTAGCAGGTACACCATCAGAGCCCAATGTCTTGCCAGAGATCACCCTCTTGAAGGATGTTCTGCCCTCCACCTCGGTGACAGAGATCACAGGGTCACCAGATACTGCAGGGATTCACACAGGTGTAGTATTATTCTCTCTTTCGAAGCATGGATAAATGGTGTTGAGCTCATCTGGGAGAGAAGCATCACAGCCACTCATGATGTTAGGTTTCACTTAGCAGCAAGTAATGGCCCTCAAAACCTGCCAGAGATTATGTGCAGCTGCTTCCATCTCTAACCTTAATCAAGATAGTTCTTTTGCCCTTAAAATAGTGTCCTACCGGGACTTCTTATGCAGTTCTGGATCACCAGTTAAGAATGCCACAGATCTAGCTTTCAGCAGACGACAAATCCCCTGGTTCATCCATGGTTTTGGTTTGGATCTATCGGGGCTATCTCATGTCTCCAGTGCTCCTGATGTGTGGCCTCCTCTATATTGATTAGACCCGACGTGGATTTGTCAAGCACTTCTGATTTATCCACAAAAGGCAGAGTTTCTCGGTGGCCAATCTTTTAAATTCCTAAAAAAAACAAAAAAACACGAAATGCTGGCAGAACTCAGCAGGCCAGACAGCATCTATGGGAGGAGGTAGTGACGACGTTTCGGGTCGAAACCCTTCATCAGGAGTGAAGTAACATGGGATGGTCGAGGGGGGATAAGAAGTGGGGGGAGGGATGAAGTAGAGAGCTGGGAAGTGATAGGCTGGAGGGAAATGGGCTAGGGGGAAGGTGGAGAATTATGGGAAATAAGAGAAAGAAAGGTAGGGCTGGGGGGAGAGAGATTATAGTGAGGAGGGAAAAAGAGAGATAAAGAGAAGCAGACTAAAATAATAGATAGGGATGGGGGTAAGGGTGGGGGGCAGGGGTATCAATGGAGGTCAGTGAGTTGGATGTTTATGCCAGCAGGAAGGAGGCTACCTAGGCGGGAGATAAGATATTGCTCCATCGACCTGCGTGTGGCCTCATCTTGACGGTAGAGGAGGCCATGGACAGACATGTCGGAGTGGGAGTGGTCTGTGGAATTGAAGTGTGTGGCAGCATTTTGTGTTTTTTTAATTTATTTCCAGCATCTGCAGATTCACTTGTGTTGCTTTTAAATTCCTACCCCCATTCCTGTTCTGACATGTTGGTGCATCGCCATTATGAGCCACCCTCAGGCTGGAGGAGCAATGCCTCATATTCCGTCTAGTTAATCTCTAATCTAATGGCATAAACATCAATTTCAACAAATTCGGGTAATTTTTTTACCCCTTCCCCCTCCTGTTATGTTTTGTAACTCCAAAACATAAAACTAGTTCAAAGAAAAACAAAGGGAGACTGAGCAAATCTGTACGCTTTGTTTTTTTACAAAGCAAGGCACGCGTTTATGATGCAGAGGCATCATGATGTATACTATTTATGTACTTTTACATTTTTAAATGAATAAGAAAGCTTAATCAAACATACATTTGCAATATGCTTAGCTATAAACTCCAACTCTCTTTCTTACTCTTGTGGGGTAAGCACTTTCCTGACAAGGAAGATCACTCTGCTTAGCAGGTGGGACTTGTGGCTTTGAAACTATCTCATGGTTTACCGCCTTCTTTATGATTCTTATAGGAGTTGACCCTGGAACTTCAGGAAGTGGTTCTGATGACTCTGGAGTTGACCCTGGATATCTTCCTTCTGGATGAGCTAGCATCCCGGACAGTGCATGACAAGCGTCACTGGGCGATGCAGATCATAATGTGTGAGGACAGTGTCTGACGCCACTAATTCCACCGTCCTCTGGAGAGACACCTCACGCTGCTTTGTTCATTGCCATTTCTTCCTATTCTGTAGTAATGAGTTCAGGAGGGTGGAGCACAGTAGTCAAGTTTGTCAGGAAGCTGTTATAGCAATTGACAAACCCTGAAAAGGACCGCTTCTGTCACTTGTCCTTTTGCCTTAGGGCATTCACCATGCTTAAATTTTCTCAGCACACTTGTGAAATCGTTGGGTGTCAATAGTGTGACCACAGTAAATAATGCTTGGTTATAAGAATTCACACTTGTTGCATCATGTCCTGAACCTATAATCTTCTGATCCTTTTAACATGGTCTTGAGATTTTGGAGATGTTCCTTGTCATCATTACAAGTAACAATGACGTCATCCGGGTAACACTGAGTGACTGAAGCTCCTGGTCCATAGCATTCTGTCAGAGTACAGATGCAAATGTTACTCCAAAAATAAGCTTATTATAGCGATAAAGCCCTTTGTGAACATTTATGATGAGAAACATATTCGACTCTTTTTCTATCTCCATCTGGAGATAGGCTTCAGCTAATCAGCTTTGCTGAAGTATTTTCCTTGAGAAAGGTTTGCAAAGATATCCTCTATCCTGGGCAAAGGGTATTGATCTACTTTCAGTACTGGGTTGATGGTGACCCATTCTTTTTGGTCACTGGGACCACTCATGTTGCCAAAGGGCTCCACTCAACCTTGGGAAGAATTCCTTCAGCCTCCATGTGATCTACTTCACCGGCTACTGTATCACAGATGGCAAAAGGAACCAAATGGGTTTTGCAAACCTTGGGAGCAGCATTTTCAATTTACACTATTTTACCATTGATATGTTTGAGTTTTCCAAAGCCATCCTTGAACACTGCTATAGCATCATCCAGTGCCTTTCTTAATTCACTTTCAGTTGACTCTGTTGCAGGGGATGTGCCATGCAAATGGTGGATGGATTTCCAATCAAGTTGTAGTAGTCTCAGCTACTCATAACATCACAATGCTGGCCCTCCTGTTTTTACCACAAATAAACCCAATGTGGCTTGTTTCACTGTTGCAAATGCCATTCCCACAGGAGTTATATTTTCTCCAGTATAAGCTTTTAGATGGATATCTGCAGGCTTCAGTTCAGTATCTTTAAAATGTTATTCAAACTTATTTTATGGAATGACTGAAACAGTCGTGCTAGTGTCTAATACGATTTTAATTAATTTTCGCTTCACTTCTGGTGTAAACCATATTGCTTGTCCCTTGCTGCACTTCAACAGTTAGGTAGTCATCTCACATTTGTTTAAAACTTCCTCAGCACCACTGTTATGTTTTATTATTCCTAAACATTAATATAATTGGAAGACAAGCAAGGGGAGACTGGGAAAACTTGTATACTTCTTTCCTACTTTAAACAAGACATGCACTTCTGACGTAGTGGCATGATGCTGTATTCCATTTATGCACTGTTTCATATAAACCATAATGAATTAATTAAAAGAAACAAGAATGCTCAATCAAATAATCAAGAAGTAAATTTATAATATTACTAAAATATTACAGAAATATCAAATAAATGACACCTCACCTTTTCAATTCCCCATTCCGGCCTCTGACAAATTCTCCTCAATTGTCTGGTGCCACATCTTCAACTTACTTTCAGTCCTGATGAAGGGTCTCAACATGAAACATCGATTGTTAATTTAGATGCTGCCTGACCTGCTGAGTTCCTCCACCATTTTGTCTGTGTTGTTCAAGGTGATGAGGCTTTGATAGACTGCACAGCTATGCCCTTTTCCAGGGCAGAAATGGTTAATACTGGGGGTGGGGGGGACACACATAACTGTAAGGTGGTTGGAGGGAAGTATAGGAATCTATTTGAGGTATTTTTTTTTACACAGAGAGAGGTAAATGCATGGAACATAATGCAGGGGTAGTAGTAGGGGCTGATATATTAGGGAAATGTAAAAGGGTCATATATAGGCATATAGATGAAAGAAAAATGGAGGGCAATGTGGGAGGGATGTGTTAGATTAGTCTTCAAATAGAATAAAATGTCAGCACAACATTGTGGGCCAAAGGCTTGTACTGAATTGTACTGTTCTGTGTTCTATGTATTTCAGAGCATTCCTGTTTTTATTTATTTCAGAAAAAAATAAAATTGAAAATTAAGATTAAATGGACTAAGGGATCTCAAACCTCCAAGTATATATTTTTGGATGTATCTGTTAGCAAGGGAAATTCGTTCCATGATAGTCGGCTTGAGGCCACCTATATAACTTCACTTCCCTGAAAACATTGCCGAACCCACGGGTATGGCTCCATATAGAGCAATGTGTCTCCAATGTTGGCATCAAGCCAACAAGCTGGAGCATGTGACTGTGGCCAGACCACTTGAAAGTAAACAGCTTCAGATGCCACCCTCACCAGCAGTCAGACAGAGACGCAGCTGCCAATATTAAATTCCACTCAACTCCTAAATGTTGATTCGCAGTGGCAGACAGGATGAAATTAAGCTTTTGATTTTGCCAGAAGGTATAGCTTTGTTCAGTCGTGGTTGGTTTGGGATTGGAGGAACATAATAGCATGCTTTAGTCCAGTCATTAAATAGGGTAAGCTTCATGTTCATAGGTACCTTCAAGATTCAAATTTCAAGTACATTTATTATCAAAGAATGTATAAATACAAACCTTGAAGCTTTCTGCTCATAGGTAGCCACAAAGCAAGAAACCCGAAAGAACCCAATTTAAAGAAGAAAAAAAGAACAAAAATAAAAATAAAAGAAAAACACTTGATATGCAAGAGAGAAAAAAATTATGCCAGTCCTGCAAACAATTGAAGTGAACAACAGCATTCTGAAACAAAACTGAGACCTCAGATCGAAACCCCAGAGCAACCCAGAGCAGGCTGAAAGCCTCACTTACCAGTTCAACATTTTAGCGGGCAGGGAGCACAGCAGCCGGGGCAGTTTTCATAGCCTCAGTGCCATGGGGATGATCGTCGTGGAGAACAAGCGAATCCGGTTCTCAGCCCGACTGATACCCTATCTTTTCAGTCTACCTGGGCTGGCGCTTAAGTTGATGCAATGATGGAACGGTGAAAGACCCTGCTCTGGAGGGAGAAGTGAAGATCCTAGAGAGAGAACGAAATTGGTTCTTTCCTCCCATCTGGGCCAGCGTTTAAATTGTCTAAAAAGCAAATTGTACCATCAATATTAAACTAAATGTTGCAGAGAAGTGCATTTTAGTTTGAAGGAGGCATTAATTCAAGTTACAAAAGTACTCAATTGTGCTATACTTCAAAAATGATCCAATGTAAAAGCCCAAGAGAATGGCACTGAGAATGATCTAAAAGACACCCTGACAATCTTGCGACATTTTGCAGTCATTGATCGCGTAGCTATGGCCATTTCAGCAATTGTCAAAATCTTGCTATATTTTAAGCCACTGATCAAATTATGCTACATTTCCACTAACCCTTTGGGATGCCATAGAGCCTTTAAAGTACTTCGACTGATTCTCAATTTATTCTCCTCCGCCGAGAATTGTGCTGATTATAAGATACAATAAAAAAGAAATTGAATACTCAAGTTAAATCCAGTTTACAAGCAACAGTAAGTCAACTGGACATATCTGAGATCACAACATTAAGAAGGGGATTATCTTCTGCAGAGTATGTTTTATTGCTTAGCCTACCTTAAAGAATGCCCAAAAGTTCACAATCAAACAAAAAGGTTATCAGAAATAAATCACAATTGCTTAGCAATTGCACAGCTGAAAAATTATGGAGCAGTAAAGACAGAGCACGTACTGAAAACCTGGATACTATTGACAGAGAGTTTAGTCATCACTTCAGGAAGGAATAATAGAATGAATGCTTAAGAGCCAAGTATTCTTTAGAGTTCTCAGAAGTCTACACTTGAAAGTTATACATGGTGCATAACCTGCTTTGAATGTACAGCATTTATCACAGAATTGGGGACAGTCCAACGGTGATATCACTGAGTATTTCTTGGTAAGCACTTAGAATTTGAATTCAATTTGTATAGCATTAACTGCCTATTGGATTCTGGTTGTAACGAGCAGCAGCAACTGTGATTATGTTGCATTGGCTGATCCAGTTGATCTTGTATTTCTAGGTCAAAGCATTAAGCATCCCATTGCCAGCAGCAGAGGTTTTTGACTAATAATAAAAGATATATGCTTACTTTTCTGTTGACATCAAAAGTGTAATGATAATTTTCTTTCAAAAATATTACCTTACCTATGGAGAGTGGGGTGCAAAATGCTAGAGATGATCCAGAGGTCAGGCAGCATCTATAGATAGGAATAATGTTTCAGGCTGAAACCCATCATCAGGCCATGTTGACCTCAGCCCAAAAAGTTGACTATTTATTCTTTTCCATAAATGCTGCCTGATCTGTTGAGTTCTTCTAGTATTCTGTGTGTGTTACCCTGGATTTCCAGCATCTGCAGAATTTCTTGTGTTTACCTTAGATACACAGTTTTTCAAACATATGTATAATGTAGTAGACTTATATGTCACTATTTTCAGTACATACCAATACCGTGCTATTTGTGAGAGATTAGCAGAGCAGCATGTTTTTCTTTATTCTATCTGAGAAGTCTGTGATGACGCACATTCTTCCTAATGATTCCCCTCCCCACTACCCCACTCTGCCCTCTTCAACCCCCTTACTTTTTACCATGTCCCTCCATCCTGTCCTATCAAATTCCATCATCTTCAGCCCTTTGTCACTGCCAACTATCACCATCCAGCTTCTGATATCATTCTCACTCTCCATCCCCTGGTCTCTTCCAGCTGTGGCTGGCTAATTCTTGCTCCAACCCTTCCCTCTATCATTTCATATTGGTCACTTATGCTCTATCTTTCACTCCAGATGAAAGGTTTTGATATGGAACATCAACTGACCATTTCCCTCCTTTGAGGCTACCTGACCTACTGAGTTTCTCCTGCATTTTGTATGCTGTTTATTTATTTGCCTGCCTAAATATTTCTTAAATCTAGTGATTGTATCAGACTCCCTTCCCTCCTCAGACACCGGGCTCCAGATATCAACTGCTTCTATGCGAAAATCATTTTACTCAGCTCCCTTTGATGCTCTTTCCTTTCACCTTAAACCCATGCTCCCTAATTTTTGTTACTGTGTCATGGACAAAAGATTTGAAGTTTCTACCCTATCCATGGGTCTTATAATTCTTATAAACATCTCTCAGGTTACAATTCAGCCTTCTTCGCTCCAGGACAAACAAATCTAATCTATCCAATCGTTCTCCATAATTAAATCCCCCCAATTCCAGCAACTTCCTGGAGAATCTCCTCTGCAGGTTCTCCAGTGCAGTCACATCCTGCTGGAAAATGGCAACATGAAATGTATGGAAGACTCCAAGCATGCTGCAATCAGTGGTTTGTAGTGTTGAAGCACAGCATCTATTTTTATATTCTATGCCCCAGCCTGTTACCACTCAATTTCTCACTTCTTTCCTTCTTTCCAACTTCCTACTTACCCCCTCACTGTGCTTCAGCTATTACTTGCCAGTTTGTATTTCTTGCCCTCCCCCAACTTTCTTGTTCTGGCTTCTCCCTTCCTTTCCAGTCCTAATTAAAGGTCTCAGCACAAAACACTGACTGTTCATTCCTCTCAGGCTGATCTGCTGAGTTCCTCTTGCATTTTTCCAATCTATCTCCAGATTGTGAGCTTAGACTTGGACTGAGGAAAAGAAAAAGAGGAAAACAAAATTTCTAAAAGTAATTCTAATTTAAACAAGCTTCTCAAACCAAAAATCATTGATGTTAATGGGTGCATGAGTAGGCAACATAAATTCAGCCATCTTACTCCTTTTCTTTGAAGGTGTGAAAAAGGAGTTTAATGATGTTAAGGCGGTAAATATTTGACACCAGGGTATCAATTCTGAATTCACTTCTTCGGAAAAGACCAAATAAAAATGAGAATCAGTGGAAATGTTTTAAAATGGAACTTAATTGTCTGTTGGATGGTATGGGAGAAGCATCATGTTGGTACAGTGTACCTTTGGGATTTCACAGGAATTTTCTTTGAGACATTGTCATTTATCAATTGTTAATGATAGGCGGCTAGAGATTATTGCCAATAGATGTCACATGTAAAACAACGAAAGCACTACACAGGAGAGCAGGGGCTTATAAACAATCCAGAAAGCCAATATTAAATGAAAAATAATGTCCAAAGAAAGAGATGAAAAGGTCATGACTGTTGATGAATTGAAGCTATCACAATAATCTCCGGTGGCAGTGAGTAAAGCAAATCTGTTGGGATATACTAAAGGTCAAAATTGACTCTTAACAGTAATGCAATCCTAACCCTTTATAAATAATTGGTTAGATTTCACATGGACTGGTCTGTAAGGTTTCTTTCCATCTTCCTGAATACATATTGCATCATTTGAGAGCATTTTTGATGAGGACAAGTGGAATATCTGAGATTAATCTTAGATCTGAGAGCTAAGGTTAATTTCTTAACCTTACTTCCTTTATAGTGGTAGTGACTGAAGGTTAGGTCGTCAGCTAGAATTGGTTACCTGTTAATTACTGTAAACTGAAACGGGCACCATGGTAGTATAGCGATTAGCATGATGCTATTACAATTTGGGGTGTTCCAGAGTTTGGAATTCAATGTTGGGGCCATCTGGAAGGGTGTCTATATGTCCTCCCTGTGGTATGTGTGAGTTTTTCCCAGGTGCTCTGGTTTCCTCCCACTGTCCAAATACGTACCAAGTAGGTTAATTGGTCATTGCGTATTGTCCCGTGATTGGATTACGTTTAGTTGGATTTTTCAGGCATTGCTGCAGCTTGGTTCAAAATGCCAGAAGGACCTACTGCATACTATAGTGCTAAGTAAAATAAAATTAAAATAAAATAAATAAAACTTGTGTTTTACAGACCAACACACAGAATACATGGACATTAGTTTAGTGTGGGGCTTTTGTGAAACGAGAGGAAGAAATTCTGCTTTGGTAGTTAGAAAAATTGCTGGTTAAGTTTTTACAGAAGTCTTTAGGCATATTTGAGTAGTACTTTGGTCGGAGGAAGAGAGAAATATTTTCTTTCTAATGTACATACCCAACTTAAAATGGGATGGTAAAACGAAAGATAATTCACTCAGGTTTGCATGTTAATGAGTCTTTCTAAGAGTCATGGAGTCAAAGAGTTGCACAGCACAGAAAAGGGGCCTCAGCAACCTATTGCTCATATGACTGCAGTTGGTCCATATCTTTCCACACCTTGCCTATATAAGTAACACACACAAAATGCTGGTGGAACACAGCAGGCCAGGAAGCTTTTATAAGGAGAAGCGCTGTTGACGTTTCGGGCTGAGACCCCTTTGTCCTATAGATGCTGCCTGGCCTGCTGTGTTCCACCAGCATTTTGTGTGTGTTGTTTGAATTTCCAGCATCTGCAGATTTCCTTGTGTTTGCCTATACAAGTGTCTATCTGAATGCTTCTTAAACATGGTAATTATATTTGACTCCACCACCTCCTCTAGCAGCATGCTTGAGATATCAACCAAGTGAATAGATGTTTCATATACTATGGATGGACAACCAAAATTTATTGGTTGCAATCTCTTGTTGTACACTTATTGTACACACTGGGGAATTGTCATGTCTCCAGCAACTTGAACTTGAGGTCAGGGTTTGAAACGGAGTTTAAAGGGTTACTGAAATCCCTGCTAATAATAAATTAAGCTGAGAGTATCTTAGGAGTTCCAGAAGTGGAATGTACAATCTAAGAAAATCGCAAGCAACACACACAAAATGCTGGAGAAACTCAGCACTTCAGGCAGCATTTATGGAAATGAAATAGCTGATGTTTCTGGCCAAAACCCTTCTTCAGGACTGAAAAGTAAGAGGGAAGACACCAGAATACAAATGTGGTCGGAGGAAAGGAGGCTAGCTGGAAGGTGACAGGTAAAGCCAGGTGGGTGGGAAAGATAAAAAGGGCTGGTGAAGAAGGAATGTGATAGGAAAGGAGAGCGGACCATCGGAGAAAGAGAAGGAGTACGGAAGCCAGGAGGAAGTGCTAGGCAGTGAGAAGAGATAAAAGAAGGAATTTTGTTTCTCTCTCAGAAGGAGAAATCGATATTTATACTATCAGGTTAGAGGCTACCCAAACTGAAAATAAGGTATTGCTCCTCCAGCACAAGGATGGTCTCATCTTGGCTCAAGTGGAGCCATGGACTGACGTGTCAGAATGAGAGTGGAAATCAGAATTAAATGTTTTGGTGGATGTAAATCTTGGCTTCCTTTATTATCTGCCATCAAAGTTCAGGAGAATAAGTGGGCAGCTACTCAGAACTGCAGGAATATGCCTTTGTTTTCATCAAAACATAGCAATAGAGACTGACAGATGAATCACCATTTCAAAAGAGCACAACCTGAACATACGACTCTGGGACAAAAGACTTTTGACTAAACCTAAAGCAAATACTTAAAATCCTAAAATGACAGAGATCTTTGACTCAGTGGGACATCATTTCATTAGCAATTCAAAAGAATAGTTAGAGAGAAAAATCCTGCCTGAGGGTCTCAGCCCAAAACATCGACTGTACTCTTTTCCATAGATGCTGCCTGGCCTGCTGAGTTCCTCCAGCATTTTGGATGTGTTGCTTGGATTTCCAGCTTTCTCAGATTCTCTCTTGCTTGCGATAGAGGAAAGTGTACTAGATCTTGCGTGAGACCATGAAGTACGCTAAATACAAGAGATCCTGCAGATGCTGGAAATCCAGAACAACACCCACAAAATTCTGGAGGAACTCTGAAGGTTAGGCAGCATCTACGAAAATTAATAAACAGTCATCGTTTTGGGTATCAGCTAAAGATGCCGCGTATGTTGCTCTGGAATAGGCTAGATTCTTTGTGTATCTTGGGCAATATATCACAATGAATAAAGACATCAGTGATGAATCCTACCATCGTCTTTAATGCACCAGCGCAGCCTTTTGCAGTCTGAGGAAATGACTGCCTACAGAACCAAAATCTCAAACTAAGCACTACTCGGCAGCAATGACTCTACCATCCTCTCTATTTTGACAAACTGTACAGGCAACTCAAAACACTGGTGAATTACTAGTGATTCTGCCTTCTGTACCTCTTACAAATCTAATGACAGAATAAGTGAACCAAAGCCCTAAGCTTAGTTTATAAACCTTAAGTAAGTCATTCAAATTATCAGCTGGTCAATCAGACTGTCAAAGCATAATTGCAAAAGTGCAACACCCTGTCTACTTGACCCTGACCACCAAAGAAATGAAAGGAACCCAAGCTATCTTCAACTGCCTGCCCACATTGGCACCTGTTCTGTAGTCTGCATTTCCCAAATTAGCCTCATTAGCCACCTCTGAACCCACAATACTGATATCGGAACAAGCCATCCTTGATCTCAAATAACGAGGGAGGACTCCAAGATCATATATTTGAATGCTTCTACTAATGTTGAAAGCATGGACCAATAAACAAACCAAATTTGATTCAACCAAAGATGATCACTTCCTCCTGAACCACTTCTCAATATTGTCATGATTATTCATCATACGCACATGATGATTGCGTTGTTAATTGGTTTATTAAATGTTAGTAACTGGTTTCCGCTAATGCTTATTAATGATTTACACAGAGGCCAATCAAAAATGTATTGATAATTTGCAACAACATGTAATAAAACAGGTCAAAAGCTTATTGGAGTTGGCCTTCACAAATAAAAGATTGTGAACAACTTGGTCAACAGTTAAGCCATTTTTAAACAAACATGGGTATTTATTGATCTCTGGATATTGAAAAATACTTATGCACATGCATTAAATTGTGGGCTGGAGTTATGGGGGATCAATTGGCTGAGTCAATAAATTAATAATGCAAGAGATTTGTAGATTAAACACAAAATAGAAACTCTAAACCACATGATACCTCAACATTATTATTTAACTTCGGAGGGGCACCTTCAAACTGATTAGTCAACATGGATTGAATGATAAAGGAATTTACTTCTGTGAGAATGCTGACTAAATTTTATATGCTCAAACAATAGATAGCAGCTGACAACATAAAACAGAGATACAGAATCCTGATGCAGTAGATAAGAAATTGATGTCATTTGGAAATGCAGACGAACTTCTTAGTTTGCTTGATCGAGAAAAGATTAACTCGATCTAGAAACCTAGATCTCTTTTCTGAATTTAGATACCATCATAGGTTAAGATTATCAATGTGGGGCTAGATTAGACAAGAATACTATGAATGGTGTACTGCTGTCTATCATGAATGAGGGTGGCTGTCATAAAGACAATGTATAATATTGTGAAAGCATTTATATCTCATGGAGGGACTTCGATTCAACAGATGGCTAAGTTTATCTGAACCAGGCACAGATGTGAAAACATTTTGAAAACACCTCATTTCAAGGATATTGTTATGAAAGAATCAATGTAAGCTACAAAAAGTTACAAATTACAGCATATTACACAAATGCTGCAAGCTTTATAGCAGTGATAATTAAAAAAGTGCATATTTTATTAGACTCATGTTTTATTGAAAATTTTAAGCAGGTAATATTTTATCTTTTTCTTATATTTTAGCTAATATATTAATTATTGGTATGAATAATTTTTAATGTAATGCTGTTTCCCTGACAGACTAAATGATGCTGTATCAGGTTTATCGGTTAAATAGTGAATAGTGAATATGTGGTAGGGTAATTCTCGGTAGCTTCTAGAGTAGATTACATGGTCGGCACAATATTGTGGGCTGAAGGGCCTGTAATGTGCTGTAGATTTCTATGTTTTATGTTCAAAGGCAGATGGCATTCTTGCCTTCACCAGTCAAGGAAAAGAGTACAAAAGCACAGACGTTGTGTTGCTGCTGTATACAAATTGGTTGGCTGAGTCATACTTACAGTACCTTGTGCAGTTCTGTTCAGCAAACTATAGGAATGATGTGGAGTTTTTGGAGAGAGTGTGAAAGAGGCTCGCTAGGACGTTTCCCGGATTGGAGTGTATTAGCTGTGAGTCGAGGTTGGACAAACATGCTTGCTTTATCTGGAGTATTGGAGGTCAAGGAGCAACACACACAAAATGCTGGAGGAACTGAGCAGATCAGACAGCATCTATGGAGGAAAATGAATAGACGACATTTCAGGCTGAGACCTTTCACTGGAATTGAAAGAAATTGGGTAGAAGAAAATAAAAGGATGGGGAGAGGAGCCTTGCACAAGATGGTGGATGAGATACAAATCCAGGTTAGGGAGGGTAGATTGGCTGGTGGGGGAAGAGGAAGTAGGAATGCGGTGGGAATCTGGGAGGTGATAGGTGGAAGAGGGAAATGGCTAAAGAAGATGAAATCTGATAGAAGAGGACAGTAGACCATGGAATAAATGTGGAGGATGAGGAGCAAACCTGATAGATATACACAAAATTATGAGAGGCATAGGGAGGGCAGAATGTCAGAGTCTTTTCCCTAGTGTGGAAATGTCAAATACTAGTGGACATATGTTTAAGTAAGAAACTGAAAGTTTAAAGGGGAAGTTTGAGGCAAGTTTTTTTTCAAACACGTTGCATGATAGATGCCTGGGTGTGTTGTCAGGGAAGCTAGTAGAAACAAATACAATAAAAGTTTACAAGAGCAGTTGAGATAGATAATAAAACAGGCAGGAACAGAGTAATATAGTGTAGATTATATGCAGACAAACTGGATTACTCTAAATTAGCATCATGGTTGGTACAAACATTGTTAGCTGAAGGGTTTGGTCCAGTTCTATACTATTCTTTATTTTATGTCATTTGTTCTTTGTTCTATAGCTCACTCCACTCAGTTTTGACATGTCAATCCTAGCAAGCTTAAATTTTGATTCTCTTAATGGACACTTACGAACTGAACACATACACCGTCCTTGGTTGTTAATTTTTCAAGATTGTGCTTAGGTATATCAGCCTCAATAAAATTTGATGTCCACAGTCTTTCATGACTAATGACTGTGGGATGGTCCTAAGATCAAGAACCCAATTAGAAGTTGATATCTGAAGGTCCATCATAAATACACTCTCTTTCCTTGGGATATTTACAAAGATTTTAGTCCAAGATTATCCTAACCAGTTACATTAAATCCCAGGGGGAAAATAAGATTTATTTAATCAACGAGTTATAACTAGAATATTGTCATTTTATGGAATTGAACAGAAGGCACGAAGAGGCACAGGAAAAGAACTGGATGTTGAATTTGTTGACTTGGCAATGACTTTGAGTCTGTAGGGCATAATAATTAATTAATCAAAATCTCCATTAAAGTGGTTGTAGAGCAACATATCAGATAAACTCTCAGTGGCCACTTTATTAGATACATCCTGTACTTAATTAAAGTGTCTACTGAGTGTCTTTTTGTTCTTTTTGTCTAAACTCTGGAGACTGCTATGCATGAAAATCCCAAGGGATCAGCAGTTTCTGAGAAATTCAAACTGGCACCGTCAATGATTCCACGGTCAAAGTCATTCAGATCATATTTTTTTCCCCATTCTGATGTTTGCTTTGAACCACAACTGAACCTTTTCAGTTGATTTTATGAACTGGGTTGCTGCTATATGATTGGCTGATAGATATTTACGTTAATGAACAGTTTCTACGGGTGTATTTAATAAAGTGGCCACTTTGTACATGAATTCTCATGTTAGTGTCTTTAAGGGTATAGCTCCACTAACAAAAGCAATTCTAATTAACAGAGGGGTTTATTGGGTCAATCTCCCATTAAAATGGTCAATTAACAAACGGGAGCAGAGTAGGGCATTTGACCATTTGGTCATGCTTCACCATTCAACGTGATCACCCATTTCAGTACTCAGTTGCCATCTTCTCTCCATACCCTAAGATCTTTCTATTCTGCTCTCATCATCGTTGGGAACTCTCGGTAATGAAGAAGTGAGAATATATTTTGTTGCAAACTTCGATGGAGTTTGCATATGATTTAACAGAACTGCAGGATTTTAGATGGCTTCCAAAAATAGGGCTGTCATTTGCAATCACCAATAAATGGGCTATTAATAAACAAAGTGAAATTTGTTGATCAGGACAGTGTTGCAATATACAAACGTTTGTATTTAGATGCCTACATTAATACTTGAGTAGGAATTGTAACAATCATTCAGTTGATTAGTAACTTGGGTGAACAATTTGATGATGTTTAGACTTAAATCAATGCAAAAATTGGAAATACTGAGAATAACAAATGATATCTGGTATTTATTATCATTTAGTACTATCGAAGATTCTCAGAACTTGTTAAGTCAATATTGATTGAATACAGCTAATAGGATATTGCACCTCCCAAACAAGACTGTGAACAGAATCTTGTATGCAAAGACAAGGGCTGGTTGCTTACATCTTTCTAAACCAGAGATACAAATTCCCATCATGACTGGCAAGTGCTGGCTTTTAGAAATGTGTATGGCCAACATATTAAAAGTCCTTTTTACCTTGACAGGATTACTTTTGCCTAGAAAACTCAAATTTAGAAATGATGATAAAGTTTTCTAATACTTTAATTAATTTGGACCTCAAATAGAAGTAATTAGAATCCAAGGTAGCAACAATTTAAGAGCTTATTATATTAAAGAACGATTGTGATATCTCACTAATTATTTTTTAAACTCACTCCAAGCTATCGGAATTAAATATTTGAAACATCATTTCTAATAATTGGGTAAAACTTAATGTTGACATGAACAAGATTTATTAATGCTGCATAACCAAAGACAAATGTTTGTCCTAATAAATATACGATATCAGCATACAGACTAAATTCCAATAAAATTTCTATGCAATCTTAATGAAATTTAATCTCCATATATCAGGGAGGTCTGTATTTGCTATGTGATATAGAACAGTTTCAGAGAAGTAAGTGGGGGATGGGATTAATGGAAGTCTTCCAGTAGTTGGCATAAACCTGTAGATCAAATAGCCACCATTCAGTTTACAAAGGAAGCACCAAGAATACTTTTGAATAAATTGTACAAACTTATAAATTAGAGGGAGGATCATTAGAAATTTGGTCTACATTTAATTATGGGTCATGGCTCAAATGTCAGTAACTTGATTCTTATACTTTCTTATTCTCTCCATTATTTTTCAAGATCCACCTCTATCTTGAAAAAAGTTTTGTAAAGGTCCAAAGACTTCAATGCTCATAGAACAAAATATTTACCTCATTTCTACATTAGACGGCCGTTTTCTAAATTTAAACGAGTAAACCCTAATTCTAAATTCTCCCACAAGAGGAAACACTTCTGCTTGCATCGGTTGTGTCAAAAAAGCCTCAAGCTGTTACATACTGTGCTGGGCCTAGCATGAAAGTGCAATTACAAATGTAATGCCCTGGCTCATGTTCTCACTGTTATGCAGTATGTATTTCATTTTTGTAGTTCTGTAAGACAAGCTTGTTTTCAGCTTGCTCCTTTCTCCGCTTGTTTGTGTTATTATTCAAGATAAGAAATTAGGAGAACTGTGCGTCTTCCAGTTAGGATGGTCGAATTAAGGGGAGGTTTCTCTGCTGAGGGATGCTAAGGTTGGGCTTGCGGCCTTTGTTCGAGAGGAGATGAAGAGGGAAGGCGCAGGAGAGAAGAGGTCATAGGTTTGACCCCAAGCAGAACTGTGATTTGACGAAGCTGGGGTGAGATCGATTGAGGATCAGGGACTATGGAGAAACTGTGAGCTGCAACTTGTGCACAGTAGACTGCTTCATTAACATGGACCCTTTTATTTTTTTCTTGTTCTTTTCTTTACTAACCCTTTAGTCAAACTAAGAACCATAAGGATAATCTTTTATCTGTATGCAGTGCACTGTCTGTTATTTCATGGCACTAATTTGTAACAGGGTAGGGAATTACACAGCGTCCACACAGACAGGGGGTTGGGGTGGGAGAACGCCTCAATCTCACACATTTGGCAAGGCCAGAGGTTGTCTTCCTTAGACTTATGCAGCCAAGGAAACCAGGGGTTTCACGAAGAAAGCATGGCAGTGCCTCTAATTTCTTAGAAGTTAATGGACACTCGGCATGACATCTAAACTTTTACAAACTTCAATGAATGTATTGTGGAGAGTGTACTGCCTAGCTGCATCACAGCCTGGTATGGAAACACCAATGTAATTGAACAGAAAATCCTACAAAAAGTAATGGATACAGCCCAGTCTATCATGGGTACTCCCCATCATTGAGTACCCCTTCATGAAATGCTGCTGCAGGAAAGCAGTATCCATCAACTGGGACCCCCACCACCGAGGACATGCTCTCTTCTCACTGTTGCCATCAGGAAGAAAGTACAGGAGCCTCAGGGCTCACACCAGCAGGTTCAGAAACATTTTCTACCCGCCAACCATTAGGCTGTCTGTTAACTTCACTCAACTTCACTTGCCCCATCAATGAAATGTTCCCACAACCAATGGATTCACTTTCAAGAACTCTTCATCTCATATTCTCAATATTATTTATTTATTTATTCATTATTATTTTTTTCTTCTTGTATTTCCACAGTTTGTTGTCTTTTGCACACTGGTTAATCACCCAAGTTGGTACAGTCTTTCATTGATTCTGTTATGGTTATTACGCTATGCACTTATTGAGTATGCCTGCAAGAAAATGAAGCTCAGGATTGTATATGGTGACATATATGTACTTTGATAATAAATTTACTTTGAACTATCATTTAATTGCTTTTTGATCTTCCAAAACTTCAGACAATGCAAGTCTCACCAGTCAAACCTTTTCTCATAAGACATCTTACTCATTCCATGATTCAATCCTGTAAATTTTCTCTGAACTTCTTAAGAATCTATACTTCTTAAATAAACACAGCACTCCAGTTACGATGTCATGAATGGTGTATCTAACCAAAGTAAAGTGCAGTGACCAGAGTTGTGCACAATACTCTTAATGCAGCCTAACTAATGTTTTTATACAAATGTAACCAGGTGACCGTTGAATATCATTTTTTATTGTTGAGGTGCATTTGTTTTCACCTTCGTAGTGCTACAATAGCTAGCTGCCTGTGCCTGTCAGAGAAAACGGTGATGTCATTTTGCATGGCTGGAGTAGAATGAAGAGATGCCATGTCTTAGAAAGGATGATGTTTGAATGCTTTTCCCAGCTTTAGTGAGCAAAGATGCTGGAATAGCATGATTGCAAAATTCCTTAATTCGCCCACTAGCAAGAGCAAGGAGACTTCATTTCAAGGTCTGGACTATATGTGTTTGGAAGTGTATTTTTTTCCCAGGCTACAAAACAAATGTAACATAACTGCACAATTCTTATACTCCGATGTGCCCACCTCACCTGTTTCACACATAATAGAGTTTTCTGTGAGTTCACTTTGCATGTCATAAAATACATCTGTATTTAAATCTTCCAGAAATAAATAAACAATAAGATTCAGATCCATTTATTTACCACAAGTGCATCAAAACATACAGTGAAATGCGAACAACTAATGCAAACTAATGACGTGTGGGGGCTACGTGTTGTCACTAATATAGCACTATGTTCACCGAATGCACAAGCCCCAAAAGCTACAAAACACCAACTGCAAAACTTACTCATTCAGACTCTCCCACGTGTCCACTAATATTTCCTTAGTTTGCAGGAGATAATAAGGTTCTTGATACAAACACAAAGTACACTGCAGATGCTGGGGTCAAAGCAACACGTACAACAAGCTGGAGGACCTCAGCAGGTCGGGCAGCATCCGTGGAAACAAACAGTCAATGTTTTGGGCTGAGACCCTTCATCAGGACTGAAGAGGGAGGGGGGCAGGGGCCCTATAAAGAAGGTGGGGGGAGGGTGGGAAGGAGAAAGCTGGTAGGTGCCAGGTGAAAAACCAGTAAGAGGAAAGATCAAGGTTCTTGATACTTTTGCCATTTTGTGGTTAGAAGTTAATACCAAGAAAATGGCTATCTGACTGCATGAGCCCGATTTCACAAAGATGGGAAGATTGCCGTCAATCATGTGAAGGCACTTGGTTTCTTAGTAAACCTGGACTGAGATTATGAATTATTTGAATGAACTAGCGTCATTTTGTTTTGGTTTTGTAGTTATCATGTAGAATTCAGACAATAACAGTCATAGGATATTTATATGCATAGGTTCAAACACTTGTTATAAGAATTATGTCATCATATCACAGTTGTACAGAACATTAATTAGACTGCATGAATTTCCTATTGCCATGAGAAGGTTATGCTTAAGCTGCAGAGAGTACAGAAAAAGAATCACAAGGATATTGCTTAGATTGGAGCACTTATTAGCAAAAACTGGATAGGTTATGTCTGTTTTCCCTGGATGGTGAGAAGTGACACGATAGAGGTATCTAAAACTATGAGAAGCAGAGGCAAGGTAAAGACCCAATGTCTCTTTCCAGTGGTAGGAGTGTTTAAAACTAGAAGGCTTGTGTTTTTAGGAAGAAGATAAGAGGATCCATCCGATAGGTAGATTTTTCACACCAAGAGTAGTTGGTAAGTGGAATGAGCAGTCTGAGGAGGTACTGGAAGTCGATTCAGATTCAGATTTACTTATCGTATGTGCGTCAAAACATACAGTGGAATGCATTGTTTGCATTAACAACCAAGCCAAAGGTGTGCTGGTGTCTGCAAGTTTCACCACACATTCTGACGCCAACACAGCATGCCTACCGCACTTTGCAGAACAACACAGAACACCAGGAATAGGGCAACCACAGCGATGCAAGCCCCATTCCTCCCTCCCACGTACGGTCCAGGAGAGCATCTAACAGCATTTAAGATATTTCTGTGCAGATTTTAAATTGAGCAGCATATAGAAGGATACAGAATTAAAGTAGGCAAATAGGATTAGTTTGGATAAGCAAAATGATCCGCGTAGGCAAGTTAGGCTAAGGAGTCTGTTTCTGTGCTATACAACTCTATAACTCTAATTGCCTCAAGTTACATTGACATTCAACAAACTTGTGTGGATTCTAGATGTTTTGCCAGATGTTGGAATTTTCTATTGGGATTTAAATTTTCCTTTGTTTTTGATTTTTGTCATTATTAAAACTTCGTCATAATATATGACAGTTTTAAGTGTTTGCTTTGACATAAAAAACAACGTAGCTATTAGGCTTTTGTGCAAAAAGAAAGCTAAAATTTCAGTCATTGTTGCTCCCCTGCTGACCAATTTGTGCCTGCTTGGTTGGATTTCTTACAGGAAAACAATTTAACATAACTGCCTACATGATCTATGCACACCCAAAGGTTCTCTCCACACTCCATCCATACCCAACACCACATCACACCATTGATACATGAGAATGATCGGCTGAGAGAAGCCGAATAACCAACAATGTTCCCTTACATTCTGCTCTGCTGGTCAGTAGTGGTATTATCTTATCGGCGAATTAATGCCTGCAAATAAAATTAATTGGTATATATCCTCTGCATGTCCTGATTAATGACTCCTCATTTAGAATAGTTTAACCTCTGCAAAAATTGCACATTTTGCAGAAGTACTTCATTGCACAGGCCCTGTTCAATGTCAATACAGGTTGTCAATCAATGTGCCTCAGGTTAATACACACCTCATATTAGACAGGTGGACAGGTCAATAAATTCAGTCATTGAATTGTTCAAGTCAAAGCATTCAACCAGTTCACCAGTTTATGATGCACAATGGAGGAGAGCTGATAACGCACAATGGTAGAAGCACCATGTTTTGAGTTATAGAGCAATACAGCACAGAAATAGAGCCTTTGGCCTAGTACTCCGTGCAAACGCTGAGCCACCCATCTACGTACTTAATTCTGTTTTAGCCTCACATTTTACTCTCCCTTTCTTTCCCATCAATTACTATCAGATTTTTCCACATCTTTACAGTAGGGCCAATTTATAGTGCCCATTTAACTAACCAACCCACACACCTTTGAAATGTGGGAAAGAAAAGGCAGTGTAACAAACAACACACCCAAAATGCTGGTGGAAGATCAGGCAGTATCTATAGGGAGAAGCATTGTCGATGTTTTGGGCCGAGACCCTTTGTCAGGACTAACCGAAAGGAAAGATAGTAAGAGATTTGAAAGTAGTGGGGGAAAGTAGAGCTGGAAAGGTGATTGGCGAAAGTGATACAGAGCTGGAGAAGGGAAAGGATCATGGGACGGGAGGCCTCAGGAGAAAGAAAGGAGGCGGGGGGGGGGGAACACCAGAGGGAGATGGAGAACAGGCAAACAACTAAATATGTCAGGGATGGGGTAAGAAGGGGAGGAAGGGCATTAACTGAAGTTAGAGAAGTCAATGTTCATGCCATCAGGTTGGAGGCTACCCAGCTGGTATATAAGGTGTTGTTCCTCCAAACTGAGTTTGGATTCATTTTTACAGTAGAGGAGGTCATGGATAGACATATCAGAATGGGAATGGGACGTGGAATTAAAATGTGTGGCCACTGGGAGATCCTGCTTTTTCTGGTGGACTGAGTGTAGGTGTTCAACGAAACGGTCTCCCAATCTGCGTCGGGTCTCACCAATATATAAAAGGCCACACCGGGAGCACTGGACGCAGTATACCACACCAGCCGACTCACAGGTGAAGTGTCGCCTCACCTGGAAGGACTGTCTGGGGCCCTGAATGGTGGTGAGGGAGGAAGTGTAAGGGCAGGTGTAGCACTTGTTCCGTTTACAAGGATAAGTGCCAGGAGGGAGATCGGTGGGAAGGGATGAGGGGGGACGAGTGGACAAGGGAGTCGAGTAGGGAGCGATCCCTGCGAAAAGCAGAAAGGGGGGGAGGGAAAAATGTGCTTGGTAGTGGGATCCCGTTGGATATGGCGGAAGTTACGGAGAAATATACGTTGGACCTGGAGGCTGGTGGGGTGGTAGGTGAGGACAAGGCGAACCCTATCCCAAGTGGAGTGGCGGGAGGATGGGGTGAGGGCAGATGTGTGGGAAATGGGAGAGATGCGTTTCAGAGCAGAGTTGATGGTGGAGGAAGGGAAACCCCTTTCTTTAAAAAAGGAAGACATCTCCTTCTCCCTGGAATGAAAAGCCTCATCCTGAGAGCAGATGCAGCAGAGACGGAGGAATTGTGAGAAGGGGATGGCAGTTTTGCAAGAGACAGGGTGGGAAGAGGAATAGTCCAGGTAGCTGTGAGAGTCTGTAGGCTTATCGTAGATATCAGTAGATAGGCCATCTCCGGAGATGGAGACAGAAAGATCAAGAAAGGGGAGGGAGGTGTCGGAAATGGACCAGGTAAATTTGAGGGCAGGGTAAAAGTTAGAAGCAAAGTCAATGAAGTCGACAAGCTCAGCATACATGCAGGAGGTAGTGCCAATGCGGTCGTCAATGTAGCGAAGGAAAAGAGGGGGACGGATACCCGTATAGACTTGGAACATGGACTGTTCCACAAAGCCAACAAAAAGACAGGCATAACTGGGACCCATACAGGTGCCCATGGCTACACCCTTGGTTTGGAGGAAGTGGGAGGAGCCAAAGGAGAAATTATTCAGAGTAAGAACTAATTCCGCTAGACAGAGGAGAGTGGTGGTAGAGGGGAATTGGTTAGGTCTGGAATCCAAAAAAAAGGGAAGAGCTTCGAGACCATCTCGGTGGGGGATGGAGGTATATAGGGACTGGACGTCCATGTTGAAAATAAAGCGGTGGGGGCCAGGGAACTTAAAATCATTGAAAAAATTCAAAGCATGAGAAGTATCATGAACATAGGTGGGAAGGGATTGAACAAGTGGGGATAAAACAGTGTCAAGGTATGCAGAAATGAGTTCGGTGGGGCAGGAGCAAGCTGAGACAATAGGTCTACCTGGACAGGCAGGTTTGTGGATCTTGGGTAGGAGGTAGAAATGGGAAGTGTGGGGTGTGGGAACTATGAGGTTGGTGGCAGTGGATGGGAGATCCCCAGAGTTGATAAGGTTGGTGATGGTATAGGAGACAATGGCCTGGTGCTCCTTAGTGGGGTCATGATCAAGGGGTAAATAAGAGGAGGTATCAGAGAGTTGTCAGTCATGATCAAGAGGTAAAACTCCACTGTCAAAATGAATCCAAACTCAGGTTGGAGGAACAACACCTTATATAACGGCTGGGTAGCCTCCAACCTGAAGGCATGAACATTGACTTCTCTAACTTCCGTTAATGCCCCTCCTCCCATTCTTACCCCATCCCTGACATATTTAGTTGTTTGCCTGTTCTCCATCTCCCTCTGGTGTTACCCCCCCCCCCCGCCTCCTTTCTTTCTCCCGAGGCCTCCCGTCCCATGATCCTTTCCCTTCTCCAGCTCTGTATCACTTTCGCCAAACACCTTTCCAGCTCTTAGCTTCATCCCACCCCCTCCGGTCTTCTCCTATCATTTCGCATTTCCCCCTCCCCCCACTATTTTCAAATCTCTTACTATCTTTCCTTTCGGTTAGACCTGACAAAGGGTCTCGGCCCGAAACGTCAACAGTGCTTCTCCCTATAGGTGCTGCCGGGCCTGCTGTGTTCTACCAGCATTTTGCGTGTGTTGTTTGCATTTCCAGCATCTGCAGATTTCCTCGTGTTTACCCATAGCAAATTTGTGTGGGCAGTGGGAGAAATGAAAACTGACACCAACAGCATTTGAGGATTGAACATGAGTCTCTGGCACTGTGAGGTAGCACCTCTAATAACTGAGTCACCACTGCCTTAAACACAAATATCTTGCGTTGTTGTTTCAAATTACTCTATTCAAGCAATCAATTCTCACCAATTTTATCACCCATATCAATTGCTTTCAGTCCTGAATATTAGTATTGTAGAAAAGAGGCTACAGAGAACAAATGTTTCAGCTCACGTTGAGATCTTACTTGAATTCCTTAGGCTCTCCAAAGAATTTCTCCCGCTGAAAATGTGATTTGAAGCATTGGAGATCACACCAAACAGATGAGAAGTATCCTGAAATAAAAATCGGTTTCCAATCTAGTTGGAGATCAGACTTATTCACTGCCAACATAACATTGCAATTATTTCACAATTACTTGCTCCACTGCTGTGAGTTTTTTTAATATTTGGAAAGCTGATTTTTGATGATATTCAGAAAACTTTATACTTATCCTGACTAGAAATGGAAGCCACCATTTTAAAGTTTAATTATGACCAAGGCAAGAGAACGGATATAAAAGAGAGAATACTGGAGAACTAAGTGTTAAGTTGATCTTAGAGAAGATTAAAAGGTCAGTACAACATCGTGGACAAAGACCTGTAATCTGCTGTACAAGCAGCATCTGTGGAAAGAGAGAGAATTAATAGTTCAAGTTAGAGCCTTTTCATTCGAGCTTGGAAAGAGATAAAAAAAAAGACAGATTTGAGATGTGGAGAGGGTAACGAAAGTGAGTATCTGTAAAAGAGTGAGACCAGGTCAAATGGATTAATTAGGCAATTAGAGGGTGATTATGCTTTGGTGAGCTTTCCTGATTGTGTAGAATGTGTTCTGGGACCATGAGAGGTTGTGCGTGATGTGCACTCCTGGGAGTTTGAAACTGTTTGCAGTTTCCACTGCTGACAATCAAATGACAGAAATTCAATGTAACATTTAACATTTTCATTCAACCTTACTTCTACTACATAAACAAGTCAGGATGTATTTCTTTTATCATTGATATAACAGGCAAACCATAAGCATTCAGTTGTGACCTGTCCTTACCAGCACCTGTGGTGAAAATGTTTCTGGCCATTAGATGTATGTAGTTCATGGCGTACAAGGCAATCAGATGCCATTTTGTAGCCCTTCTTAATCTTGTACAGCTATACGCTCATTCAGTTTCAGAAGAATTCCCTCTACCACACCCGCCAATCTTCAACCACCTACGGCTTAGTAACTGATAGATCTCCCCCACCATTGTGACAATTCTAGTATTCAGTGTCACTTTAACTTGAAAATGATTTACAGGGAATGTTTTGGCTGGTGCTGAGGGATTTTGCCTGACTTCATAGCCTCTGACAAACTTAGATGTGGGCACATTAATAACCATCGGAATGTATCACAACTGAGAGGACAATCAGCAAGGGACAAGTTACTGGCAATGAGAGGATGGTATTGCTATCCAAGGGATTTAGCAATCAGACACTCCATCTGAACCTTGGCTAGAAACAACGTACAGTATGCAGCACCTGCATAATATGCTATCTGCTCTAATTTCACAAGGGCGAAGACCATTGGTTGTCCAGGTGACCATGGCGATGAGCTTATGCATTTGGCTGTTCCTAGGATGGAGCTTAGGATAGACAGGTATATATACTGCATATGGGAGGTCACTTCTAAAGGAGATAACTGTGCTTCATTTTCTTTCCCATCAGGGAGAGTGCAAGGGGCTTTGCTGTGATTATAGGCTTACCCAGGGCTCATGGCCACGCATCCATCACTTTGCAGGACTGCGTTACTCTGGACATTACAGGGTATAACTCCGTCCTCTTATACAAACTTTAAGGGAATCTTTTCCCTAAGTGTCAATCTAATGCTATTAGCAGCAAATCATGGAAGTCAATGTCTGGACAATAACCCTAGCTTTGAAGCCCTCATCACACTCACTTAGTTGTGTTAGGCAGGTCTGTATTTTCATACCCTACACCACATGTGCAAAGGCACTCCATTCAAAACTCATGGCAAAGAACTGAGAGTCAGACAGAAAAAAAAATCAATGATGTTCTGAAAATCTCCCTAAAGAAATGTAACATTCCCACGGACATTCCGATGAAGGGTCTTAGTCCAAATCTTTAATTGTTTATTTCTCTCCATAGATGCTGTCTGACCTGCTGAATTCCTCCAAGATTTTGTGTGTGTTAACCAACCAACTTCCTCATTTCTAGGAGACGGTAGAAAGCCAGAGCACCCGGAGAAACCCTACAGTCACAGGGAGATCATGCAAATTCTACACCAGCAGCAGCAGCGATTGGGATCTAACCCACATCAATTGGTGCTGTGAGGCTTCAGTCTTAGACAATAGACAATAGGTGCAGAAGTAGACCATTAGGTCCCTCGAGCCTGCACCGCCATTTTGAGATCATGGCTGATCAATTACTATCAATATCCGGTTCCTGCCTTGTCCCCATATCCCTTGATTCCCCTATCCATAAGATACCTATCTAGATCCTTCTTGAAAGCATCCAGAGAATTGGCCTCCACTACCTACCGAGGCAGTGCACTCCAGACCCCCACAACTCTCTGGGAGAAGAAGTTTTTCCTTAACTCTGTCCTAAATGACCTACCCCTGATTCTCAAACTATGCCCTCTGGTACTGGACTCTCCCAGCATCTGGAACATATTTCCTGCCTCTATCTTGTCCAATCCCTTAATAATCTTATATGTTTCAATCAGATCCCCTGTCAATCTCCTTAATTCCAGCGTGTACAAGCCCAGTCTCTCTAACCTCTCTGCGTAAGACAGTCCAGACATCCCAGGAATTAACCTTGTGAATCTATGCTGCACTTCCTCTACAGCCAGGATGTCCTTCCTTAACCCTGGAGACCAAAACTTAACACAATACTCCAGGTGTGGTCTCACCAGGGCTCTGTACAAATGCAAGAGGATTTCCTTGCTCTTGTACTCAATTCCCTTTGTAATAAAGGCCAACATTCCATTAGCCTTCTTCACTGCCTGCTGCACTTGCTCATTCACCTTCAGTGACTGATGAACAAGGACTCCGAGATCTTTTTGTATTTCTCCCTTACCCAACTCTACACCATTCAGATAATAATCTGCCTTCTTGTTCTTACTCCCAAAGTGGATAACCTCACACTTATTCACATTAAGCGTCATCTGCCAAGTATCTGCCCACTCACCCAGCCTATCCAAGTCACCATGAATTCTCCTAACATCCTCATCACATGTCACACTGCCACCCAGGTTAGTATCATCAGTAAATTTGCTGATGTTATTTTTTATGCCTTCATCCAAATTGTTAACATAAATGGTAAACAGCTGTGGTCCCAATACCGAGTGCTGTGGCACCCCACTAGTCACCTCCAGCCATTCCGAGAAACACCCATTCACCGCTACCCTTTGCTTTCTATCTGCCAACCAGTTTTCTATCCATGTCAATGCCTTCCCCCCGATGCCCTCAGCTTTGATTTTACCCACCAATCTTCTATGTGGGACCTTATCAAATGCCTTCTGAAAATGCTTTCTTATCAACTACACCCACTTTATACATACATCTAAACTGTAAAAGTGAAAAAAAATGTAGAGAATCCTAAAAAGAAAAGCTGTCTTCTTCAGGCCTGAACATACACTCAGTGGCCACTTTATTGGATACTGCTGTACACCTGTTCATTAATGCAAATATCTAATCAACCAATCATGTGGCAGCAACTCAAAACAAAAAAACACACAGACATTTTCAACAGGTTCAGTTGTTGTTCAGACCAAACACCAGAATGGGGAAAGAAATGTGACCTTAGTTACTTTGATTGTTGGTGCCAGACGGGGTGGTTTGAATATTTCTGAAACTGCTGATCTCTTGGGAATTTCTGAAGTTTACCGAGAATGGTCTGAGAACCAAAAAAAAACGTTCAGTGAACGGCAGTTCTGTGGGTGAAAACATCTTGTTAATGAGAGAGGTCAGAGGAGAATGGTCAGACTGGTTCAAGCTGATGGGAAGGCAGCGGTAATTGAAATAAAGATGTGTTACAACAGTGGTGTGTAGAAGAGCTCTCTGAATGCATGACACGTGGAACTTTGAAGGGGATGGACTACAGCTGCAGGAGATCACAGACCTACACTCAGTGGCCACTTTATTAGGTACAGGAGGTAAACGTTCTATCCATTCCTAAACGAGATAGAAAAGGCAGTTTGACATACAGCATGAGACTACATACACAATTCTGTTTCTCCCCAAAATGTCTTGCAAAGGAGATACTATTATTGCAGTCAGTCACTTATTAGGAGTGGGACCATAACCAACATTGATAAAATCAACAAAGTATTTACTAAAAGTAAATGGCCTCCAGTCAAAATAATCCTCCTACAAGGACTACCCAAATTGCTCGTTTCTATAAACCCTGCTAATATGGAAATTCTCTTTGCATTTCACTGAAACGAAAGGAAACTGTCCAACAAATGAAAGCAAAACCATATTGTGACAAATGAACATGTAAATGGGTGAACTAAAAATAGTTCAGTTGCAGCACCAACCTAACAGTTAACAATTACGTAAAAACTTGAGGGAAATTTTATGTTGTGAGAAGTCATGAACATGGCCTGGTTTCCTTACTCATTTAATCATTTGATGATAAACTTTAATATTTCTGAAACAAACAGTTTTTAAACTGGACAATGTAAAGCTTGGTTCCAAAAAGGTTTAATAAGCTTAATTAAAATTCCAGAAGATCTCTGCTGAAGTCCATCCAATGACAAGGAGGATTAGACAATTAGTGCAGGAAATTTGGGGTAATGTCACAAAGATTAGCTTCAGAAGTGTGCTTACAGCACAGTTGTAAACCAAACTGCACACAATGAGACTGCAAGCAACTCAGTGCTTGAGCAGCATCTGTTGATTGGTGGACGGAGGAAGGGTGAAAAATAACAAGTAAGTCGTACTAGGTAGAGGAGGGGTGGGGGACTGTGGAGTTTGGAGTTCCTCCAGCAGGTAGGTGTTACTCCAGATACTGGCATCTGTAATTTCTTGCATCTCCATTACAAACAATGAAAGGCCCAAAGGAAGAACATAATGCAGAAAGAAGGCTTGGTGCCTAATATGCAGTCTTCAACTTAACTGCAGGTCTCAATTCCTGTTCTAGTCATTCAGAGGTTTCAAATTTACTCTACCTTGAACTTCATGATGAGCTTCAATCCAGAATTACATCGCAGAACTGCAATTGAAAATCTAATTTTAAATTTTAGTCATTGAATTTAGAAATAAATTTTGTTTTATTCATTGGTATTATGTACATATGTGTGTATGTTCTATACTTAATTGCCAGAATTGATATATCACTGATACTAGTTTTATGGTTTTAGATTCATTGAATTAATTGAATTGAATCTAAGTTCTCCAGCTGTGCTGGTGGAAATCCAACACATGCTCATGTTGAGTAAGTGCTAGCCTAATCACTTTGCAGCTCTATGCCTGCATTGAGGACAATTCACTTCCCTTAATATGTCCCCTTGTTAAGTATTCTGCGTCAAGTTTTATGTAGTTTTAACTAAGCTGATATTCACCCAGAGAAATATTTTGGAATATTCTAAAGAAATGAATTATTTCTAGAGTAAAGGAAAGATTAGCAAGATGGTTAAGAGACATCATTATGAGATATTTGAGTACTGGATGTGGATTTCTTTGAACAATTGCATAGGACCTTAGTGAGAGTATATCTGAAATAGTGGGCACACTTTTGCTCTCTTTACTTGGAGAAGAATACACTTGCCAAAGAGAGAGTATAGCAAAGCTTCTCCAAATGGATGGAAGGATTGATGTGCAAGCAAAGATTAAGTCAGCTTGGTTTTTTTTCTCTCGAGTTAGAAGAATGGCGAGGATCTAGCTAAAACTTACAAAATTCTGCATGAGATGTGGGGAAGATTTTTCCATGTCTATTGAAGATCACAGTCTCACAATATGGGTTAAGACATCGAGGACTAAGATGAGAAGATTTTTTCTTTCAGTGGTGAACCCATGGAATTTGCTGCCAGCCTGCAACTTGGCAGTGACAGCCAGAAAGATATTCAACTGTGTAGAGCTTCATAATACTTTATTGCACAGCGGGGTCTTTTGGAAAGGATTACTGAATCTGATTAGCTGGGAAAATTGGGAGAGCTTTCTTCCTGTGGCGGAGATGACAGGAAGCACACCGGTCAACCCCCTATTACCAGTCAGCTGGGAGTAGCCAATTCTCTATGTCCTCATTAGCTGATGACTTATTAACGATAGATCCACATTCATGAGGTCCATTCTAGACTGCACTCCAGAGGCACCAAAAGGGGAAATATTTTCCTATACTTTCAAAGTGTGTCTGGATTGAGGGCTGATAGTGCAGCCAAAGACTGACAGGCTGAATCTTACCTTACATAATATCTTACATAATATAATATACCTTACATAATATAATGTTGTTATAATATCAACAGAGGCTGTAACTGAGTGCAGTTGTCAGCTGCTCTAACAGGGTTAATGCTTTTTTTGGTCATCCGCAGGAAGTGTGCGTCCCTATCTCTTAGAAAAATTAGCACATAATGTAAAACACACGTGAAGGCAATTATTTCCTGCATTATATATTTCTGTAATGTTCCTATTACTTCTGTAGCATTACCAAAAGAATTCCACAAAGTTGTTGTGGAATCGAGATTGGCTGTAAAATCCCAAACAGAAGATTGAGTAAAATGAACTGACAATGACAAACTGACCATTTTTTGAAGAAATGAGAGAAAAGTAGCAGGAAACATGATAACCAAAGAGAAGCCTGGCCCATGGCAAATGTCATCCACATTTAACAATTAGCATTTATGAACAAGGTTAGAAAATCATCGCTATTACCAAAAAAAATGTGGTTTACCTGTTTCTCCATAGAGCTATAAATACTATTTTGTTTTAATGGTATCACTTCAGATTGCCCAAAATTTTCCATTAAGCTATGCATGACTAAAATTCCCACTCACGTGAAAGCAGCATATTACAAGAGATGAGGCTCAGGCAATAACACTTTGGTTGGAGATACCAAAGAGGATTTAACTTAGCAACCTGCATTTCTCATGTTAAGTTTTGTTTTTGATAATCCTATCATTTTTTGGAATATCAAGATTAGACATATCACATCAGTTATTTTAGGACTAAGTCATAGAAATAGATAATATAAATTGTACTCAATTGCCTGAGGCAGTTGTTTGCTTGACACTCTGCCCAGAAGTCATAGTGAGGTGTCAGTATTTTCTTCATGCTATTTTTCAGCTGAGTGCAGATGATGCACATGCTAGATGTAGCAAATAATTCTGTTTTTAAGTTGAAGGCTACAATGTTCATCCAGCTGTAAAAGGAGATTTAAAACATTAGGGTTTCTCAAATGCTTGGAATGAGATAGTAAACACACAGGCAATCCTTCTGTTTGCCTTTATGAAGCAGATTTTAAACAGATAACATATTTCATTAAATAAGGCCTCCTGGGCTCACTAGAATTTAGAAATTGAATTGAACATTTGCACTGTGGATAGAAGAGTGAAACTTGCTTGTTATTATCGATCATTATTTATTCATATGACCTGCTTGTTATTATCGATCATTATTTATTTATATTTCATGATCTATTTAAAATAAAATTTCAAAGCACAAAAGCAATTTTAGCTTATAGTATATATTCCATTTTAGAGAATAATATAGCTCCTGGAATGTTTCAGGGCTGACAATAGCTTTCATAAAAACACTCTCAACCATCATGTATCACATCCCCAGCAGAATTCTTTATGCTACAGTGGAAATTGAATTCCAGAGAGTGCAGTCTTTTGGTTTGGTTCCTGGTTTTAATGAATTACAGTAACAGTAGATGTGGTATTGAATGGGACAGAAGTTTTAGCCAGCCCAACTCTGTAAAGAAAATCTAGCAGCATCCAGTTTAAGATTGTGCTGGTGAAGCCCAGTGATTGCTTATGGATGACAAACAAAACAAAGAAAATTACTAAATACTTCATGAATAACACATTATTATTAATGATCACCACTGACAATGGAGAGCTGAGCAGAGGTGAGGCAGAATTGAGGCAAATGGAAATGGAGGAGGGGTTCAGACAGAGTCGAGGTGTCCCCAAGAGCGAGACATTTGATCAATTTTAGTGCCGGCCTGAATTGGAAAGGTGGGGTATGGGCCGAATTGTAGCAGTGAGGTCCAGGACGCAGAATGGTTTGAGAGCAAGGAACGACCCAAGGTTTAGCTGACAAAAGCACCGGGCCAGATTGAAAAGGTCAGGATGTCAGGATCAGAGGCAAAGGCCAAGCCAGTTCTGCCCGGTTTTGCTCAGTGCTCCGTGATTCTAAACTAAGGTTGCAGTTTGTTCTGGCTGCAATGAAGCCTGGCTGCATGTTTGTAGTCTCGTGACATTCGCTTGGCTTTGCACTTAATTCTGGCTGTGGCATGCTCCGAATGCAGAGATGCCTGGCTTTGTGTTTGTGGTCCTGAGATGCTTACTTGTCTCTGTGATGAACTGACGTTGTGGCCTTCTCTGGCTACAGAAATGCCTAGCTAGGTGTCTTTCATAAAACTTCAGTTCTGAATGCTATTTACTTACTTTTATTGTTTGTGTGATTTGTTTTTTTCTCTGCACCATGGGTCTTCTTTGTTTTAATGGGTTCCTTGGGGTTTCTTTGTTTTGTGGCTACCTGTAAGGAGGCAGATCTCAAGGTTGTATGATAATGTACATGTACTTTGATAGTAAGTGCACTTTGAACTTTGGAGGGAAATAAATGGAAGCATTGACTGTTTATTCCCCTCCATAGATGCTGCCTGACATGCTGAGTTCTTCCAGCATTTTGTCTGTATTTCTCAAGATATTTAGCATCTTCAGAATTGTGTGTGTGTGTGTATATAAAGACACACCACGGTGTGCCATGGTAGCATTGCATAACTAGAATAGCGTAATGGTAGCACCACACTATTACAGCCTCAGGGCATCTGAGTCCAGAGTTCAATTCCAGAGTCCTCTGTAAGAAAATTTTAAAACTTCTTCCCATGAGCACATGGGTTTCCTCCAGGAGCTTCAGTTTCCTTCCACAGTCCAAAGATGTACTGGTTATTAAATTAATTGGTCATTGTACATTACCCTGTGACTAGGCTGGGGTTAAGTAGGAAGGTTGCTGGGCAGGACGGCTCATTGGGCCCAGAGCCCTGTACAGTACTGTATCTCTAAATAAATAAATTGTCCTTCAGTGTTCAATGCCCAGAATAGTTGTTTCTCCCAGTTTAGGAACAGAAACTGCTTAAGAAGAGAATTACAAATCATTAGTGAATGGGAATTCCCTTGACCTTACAGCAGAGGAAAGTCATTGATATAGAGGTTAAGGTGAAAGAACTGAGATCACTGAGAAGGAGGACCTCCAGCAGATTTGTCCCTAATTACAAGCACTTTGCTCCTACTCAGTGCAGACCTTGGCCAATTTCTCAGTGTTCTTGGATGTTGATGCAGCTGATGGTCCTACTGCCTTCCAGCTCGTTTGATCCTCATGCAATTCGTACTTCTATTACAGCCTATGTGGAGTTTTTATACCATCCCCTGTGACCATGTGAATTACTTCTGATTGCTCCGGTTTTATGCAAGATAGTAGGTTAATTGGCAACTATAAATTTCCCTTATGTTTTGGTGAATGAAAGAAACTTATGGTGAGAGTGAATGAGAAGAGAGATACTGTTAATTACAGGAATAATTAGCGAGTTGGGATGCAAGCTGGAATAAACTCAATGGCCCAAACTGCCCTCCTTCTTTGCCAGAAAGAACTTCGCTATGCTTGTTAGTTTTTAATTTCCCACAAACATTCCGAAGTTCCTAAATACTTAACTTTGAAATGAACCAGATTTCAGAACAGCAACAGAGATGGTATTAACATGAAGAAGAATTTTTAATCATTTATCTTTATTCACGTATCATTCTCAATCAAATGTATTGATAGCTGGATGGTTCATGGCTCTCAACCAAAAAGTGACTATCTCTAGCAACGCAAGCTGACAGACACACTGTTTGATTTTCTTCCCTGCTATTAAAAATAGTCCTCGCATAGGAAACATAGAAACAGAAATGGGTTATACAGATCCAAATGACAGATTAAGAACATTCCAACATCACGTTATTCTTTTTCGCCTCATCCCTTTGGTCTGAACATCTGTGTATCCGCTATTATTTCTAGTCTTAAAAATACCAAATGACTCAATGATTGTGGAAGTATTAGTAATGATCTTTCAAAAACGAGCAGATTTTGGAATGGTTCCGGAAGACTTGAAAATTGCAAATGTCACGCCACTCCTCTAGGAGGGAGAGAGGCAAAAGGAAGGAAATTATAGGCCAATTAGCCTGACATCAGTGGTTAGGAAGACGTTGAAGTTGATCGTTGAGGCTGTGGTTTCGGGGTCCTTGGAGGCACTTGGATAAAATAGAATATTGTCAGCACGGTATCCTCAAGGAAGTCTAGCCTGACAAATCAGTTGGAGTTCTTTGAAGAAATAACAAGCAGGATAGACAAAGGAGAATCAGTGGATGCTGTGTACTTGGATTTTCAGGAGGCCTTTGATGAGGTTCCACACATGAGACTGCTTAACAAGTTAAGGGCCCATGGTATTACAGCAAAAAGTACTAGCTTAGGATAAAGCAGTGGCTGATTGGCAGGATGCAAAGAGTGGAAATAAAAGAAGCCTTTTCTGTTTGGCTGCTGGTGACTAGTGGCCTGTGTTCAAACTTATTCTTCTTACATTATATGTCAATAATGGAATTAATAGCTTCATGGCCAAGTTTGTGAATGATACAAAAATAAGAGAAGGGGCAAGTATTTTTCTGGAAATAGAGGGGCTACAGAAGGACTTAGACAGATTAGGAGAATGGGCAAAGAAGTGGCAGATAGAACACAGTGCTGGGGAAGTGTATGTTCATGCACTTTGGTAGAAGAAATGAAAAGGTTGACTATTTTCTAAATGAAGAGAAATTTGAAAATCTGAGGGGCAAAGGGTCTTGGGAGTCCTTGTGCAGGATTCTGTAAAGGTTAATTTGCAGGTGGAGCTGGTGATGAGGGAAGCAAATGCGATGTTCGCATTCATTTCAAGTGGACTAGAATACAAAAGTCAGGATGTAATGTTGACACTTTATAAAGCACCAATGAGTCATCACATAGAGTATTGTGGGCAGTTTTGGGCCTGTTGTCTAAGAACGAATGTGCTGAAACTGGACAGGGTTCAAAGGAGATTCACAAAAATTATTCCAGAGTTGAACACTTGTCATATGAAGAGTGTTTGGTATTTCTGGGGCTGTGTTCACTGGAATTCAGAAGAATGAAGGGTGATGAAATGTTGGAAGGCCTTGATAGAGTGTATGTGGAGAGGATATTTCCTATGGTGGGAGGATCTAGGACCAGAGGGCACATCCTCAGAATAAGGGTGTCCTTTTGGAATGGAACTGAGGAAGAATTTCTCTATCCCTAGATTGGTGAATCTGTGGACTTCATTGCCACAGGTGGCTGTGGAGGCCAAGTCTTTATGTATACTTAAGGCAGAGATTGATAGATTCTTGAAGGGATAGGGCAGGAGGGGGTATGGGAAGAAGGCATGAGATTGGAACTGGGAGGAAAAATGCATCAACCATGATGAATTGGTGGACTAGACTCAATGGGCCAAATGGCCTAATTCTGCTCCTGTATCTTATGGTCTTATGTCCACAACCTTCCAGTGTAATTATCTAAAGAGTCACCATCTTCTGGAAATGAATTTTTTTCTCATTTTAATGTTAAAGTAGTAATCCCTTATCTTGAGACTAGACCTCTTTATTTCAGATTTCTCAACTATGCTTTTATAGATTTAAATTTTGTTTTAAATTCTGTAGGGTATAAACCTCACATTCCTCAAGGCACTCTATGCCAAGTAAACCATTTGGGTTGAAACACTGTGCCCTTTAGCTCTTGAGTCTCCAGCCAAAGTGGACTATTCTTCAGCATCTATCTTGTTAGCCCCCTTTAGAGTTAAGTTAGATAGCACTCTTTGTCCTCTCTGAATGTAAACACTAACTTTCAACAAACACCATCACAAGATTTTTGAGAATGTTGCCATGACTCAAGTTATAGGCAGAGGTTGAGCAAGCTAGGACTTTACTCGATGGGAAGTAAAAAGGGCAAGGGTGAAACTAAAGAGATGAATAAGGTCATGAAGGCATGTCCAGAGAAAGGGAGGCAAAAACTAGTGTGCATATGTTTAATTTGAGAAGAGGAAGATTTAAAAGAGATCAGAGAGGCAACTCTTTCAAGCAGAGAGTGGTGCATACTATATATGAAACAAGCTATCAGACAAAGTAGTTGAGGCAGGTAAAATAAAAGCATTTATTTGCTTGGAATTAAGGATAACTTGCATTGGATTTTGAAGTAACTGATGAGGTTAATATCAGAACTGTGTACTCTATAGGGTGGCTAATAGGACAGAGGCATATTTCCTATGTTGTTTACCTAAGATATCTGTGTGTTCTGAATGCTAGGGCACAAGGCTATCCATCTATTTCCAAATGTTCCTTCTTACTTTGAATGTTTAGGGATAGGTATCCTAAGGCGTCATCAGGGTTTTGCCATTCTTTCAGGAAGGCTTTGCAAACATTCATCATCCCCGCAGCTGTCTGTTGTTAGTCTCTGTATTTTATGTAGAGATACAGCAGGGCAACAGTCTCTTTTGGCTCAATGAGCCTGTGCCAACCGAATACACCCAATTAATCTACCAACCTGTACACCTTTGGAGTGTGGGAGAGAACTGGATCACCAGGAGGAAACCCCCATGGTCACGGGGAGGAAGTGCAAACTCCTCTCATTCGGCAGCAAAATTGAACCGGGGTCACGGAAATAGTATTACGACTCAGAATAGTGTGGCTGTTTCGGACACCTGGTGTGGATGGAACGTGCATTTCACGAGGCCTGCTGAATATTGCTGACGGAGTTCCATTAGGCCCTGGATGCTGGGATATTGGCCTGTGGGGGAATGGGGAGGCTGGTTCATTTACTCCATCTTTTGCAGAGACAGTTGGTAATACCATTCCAGAATCAGAATTGAGTTTATTATTACCGACATCCTGTATCTTGTGAAATTTGTTGTTTTGTGGCAGCAGTAGAGTGCAAGAAATAAAAAAAATACCTAAAAGTTAACATAGGTAGATAGATAAATAGATACTGAGATAAATAAATAACAAGGCAAAAGAGGAACAGTGAGGAAGTATTCATGGCACGTTCAGAAATCTGGTGGCAGGGGGCATAAAGTTAACTGCTATAGCTAACTCAATCCTGAAGGACCATAAGAAACTAGGTAAAGCTGAGCACCATTTTCTAATTTTGTATTGTCAAGTATAATTTGAGCTTTAAAGGCTTGATTGTTGTTTTGCACAAGAGGATGATGCATTTAATTTGACGACTTTCAGTAATTGTCTCTTATTGAAGGTGTCATCAGAGGTCGCAAAGCAACAAGCACTACTTGCCTTTAAATGCACATCTATGGCACTCTCTCTAACAGGTTGCAGCATAATCACAGCTGCTGTTTGCTTTGTGTGGAGAGGCACCAGACATTGCGATGTACCTGCAAATCCAGTCTGGATATAGTTCTGATATTGTGGCTGCAGTTCTCTGAGGCTCGTCAATAGTTGGTCTACAAATTCCATTCAGTTGTTTGCTGGGGAAGATCAAAGTTATTGCTGCACATAAGTGCTTCATTCAGCTTTCACAATCAAGGGAGCTCCTTAGTAACCAGACAGTTTTCATAGCTCTCATCTTAATCATTGCTATTGTTTTGTTATAACAATTTCCTCATAATCTGAAATGCTGACAGCTCAGTATATTAACACCTACACTAACGTCTGTGGTGAGAAGTATTTTTTTATTGATGATTGAGACTGGTACACCTTATCTAAATATTTCAACACTCCCATGGAGATCTCTCAGCCAACCAGATCAGGTGATGAACAATAATTTACTCGCAGTCCTTCTCGACAGTGTTTGATATCAGTAGGACAGAATGACACAAGGACACCTCAGTATGACTTTAAAATTATATTTTCCTCAGTGACTGAACAAGGAGTTGTAGACACGTAAACAAAAATTGAATATTGCAGATACAGAAAATCTGAAGCAAAAATGCCAGGAACACATGAAATGAGCGCAGGTATATAGGAACAGACAGAGAGATAGGTCAGCACTGACTAGATGGGCCAAAAGGCCTGTTTCAGTGCTATAGTGCTCTATGATTCATCACAACAGTCAAAAAATTTCAAGGTGTAACTATCTCATTAATGACAACGAGGAAATGGAAGAGCTCAAGGCCTGGTGCCAAGCAAAAAACCTCTTTCTCAATGTTAACAAAACAAAGGAGATGGCTATTGGCTTCAGGAGAAACCAAATCATTCACACCCCTTTTTACATTGGTGGCACAGCAGTTTCAAATTCCAGGGAGTGCTCATCTCCCACAACCTTTCACGATCCCAAACATATTACGCACAACAGGGAAAGCTTACCCACCTCTACTTTCTGAGAAGGCTGAAGAGAGCTGGACTATACACATCTAAATTCACGACTTTCTACAGATGTTTGCATCATAACAAGCTACGTCATGGCATGGTATGGAAACAGCACTGCTGCGAACAGGAAGCCTCTACAATGGGTGGTCAAAAGTGCCCAATGCATCACTAGCACCAACCTACCTGCCACCAATGTTCTACTATTTATACAGAAAGGTGCCAGAAAAGGGCCAGTAACATCATGAGCAATCTCACCCATTCTGCTCACAGATTGCCTGTCACATTCCCATCGGGGATGAGGCTACCCAGCATCTACGCCAGGACCAACAGACTCAAAAACAGTTAGTTTCCCCAAGTTAGGCTGATCAACACCTCCACTCACTAACCCACCCCTCCTCACCCCCAACCACCACTACTTTATCATTTCCTGTCAGTCAGCTAATGCACAAGCACTCCTATGCCAAGCATCACTTTATGTATGTACAATCAGTCTACGTATATAAGCTATCTTACGTATTTATATTTATTGTGTTTCTTATTGTATTTTTTTGTGTTGCATCGAATCTGGAGTAACAATTATTAAGTTGTGTTCTACACTTGTGTGCTGGAAATGACATTAAACAATCTTGATGGAATCATTCCTCAGCAACATTAAGTAATCTTATGCTTATGCTAATGAGGAATCAGAATCAGGTTTATTATTTCTGATTTATAGTATGAAAGTTGTTGCACTGTAGCAGCAGTACAGTGCAATACATAAACACGTCTACAAGTTACAATCAGAAGGTATAAGAGAAAATAAATAGTGCAGAAAGAGAGGAAAAATAGTAAGGTAGAGTTCATGGGTTCATGGACCTCAGAAATCTGATGGCAGAGTGGAAGATACTGCTCCGAAAACAGTTAGCACCTCAGACTCCTGTATCTGCTCCCTGAGAGTGGTAATTAGAAGAGGGTGTGCCCTGGATAGTGAGTGTCCGTAACAATGGATGCCGCCTTCTTGAGGCATTGCCTTTTGAAGATGTTTTTGATGGTGGGGAGCTAGTGCCCATGATGGGGCTGGCTGAGACTGAACCCTCTGCAGCTTTTTCCAGTCCTGTGCAATTGGTGCCTCTGTACCTGATGAAAACACACAGCGTGCTCCCCGCAGTACATCTATGCATTTGCTCGGGTCTTTGATGAAATACCAAAAATTAGAGAAATGTCTGGAAGTTAAAAACTGCATTTTAAATGTCTGATTGTGAATGAGATGGAGAATAACTGGGACAGAAAGAACTATTAAGTGACCCATAGTGATACTGATGTTGTGGTTTTCTACAGAGGAGGGAAAGGAAGAGGATGGGAAGGAAAATAGTTTTCACAGACATGCAGCAATGAAAAGCCACAGGCCAGGAGTGGAACTATAAAGGTAAAAGATGGTAGAAATAGCAATGCATAGTCGAGAGTGAGCTATGAGACTAAAGAGTGGTAAGTAACGATGCTTGGTTCATGGGTTTGCTGCTGTAAACTTCAGTTAATGATGGTCTCTCTTTGGAACAAAGTGTCCTTAATTTCTTTGTAATGCTTCAAATAGAATCTTGCATGGGGATTGTTATAAATCACATTGATGTGATTCAGACACAGAGATCTAACTCATAACAGGTGATATTTCTGTATGCAGAACAAACTCAAAAGAGTTGCCATCATATTTCATTACAGAAATTTCCATTTTCACCTACTTAGCACTGAGACTGGATTTCAAGTTATTTTTGACTAACTTTGATAATCATGCAATATTTAAAAATAATTTTCATCTTTTGAATTTTAAGTGGATAGCAAGAGCTGATGAGAGGAACTGTTACATTCTCAGTGAAATAAATAAACTTAATAGGGTGAAGGCTTCATGCATTCATATAATCTTGTGACTTGCAAGTGGCCTCAGTTGAAACTAGCACATGATGCATCACATCATTCCTGATGTATTGCATCTGCAGGACGTGTAGTTCTGGACATCTGCAGCTGTGCAGTTAAAAGAAAAATACTTGCATCATTTTTTCAGTGACATTATTCCATCCTCTCATCTAAACCTGACATGCAGCCTCTTAGTCACACCCTAACCTTTACTGAAACCAAAATTGTGAGAGCTGACTTGATAAAAGTGTATAAGGCCAAGACAGAGTTGACAGCCAGTGGTGGCAACAACCAGTAGAAGAGGGCATCCCTTTGAGGTGAATAGAGCAAAATTTAGAGGCGATATCAGAGGTACAGTAATTTTTTTTTACACAGAGCAGGTGCATGGAATGTGCCACTGGGTGTGGTATTAAAGGAAGATAGATACTTAGACCATACATGGTTAAAAGAAAAATGCTGAGTTGTGGGCTATGCTGAAGGAAAGGGTTAGATTTTCTTCAATAGGTTTCAACAGGCACACTTAATGTCAGAGAAATCTTGAAATTCTTTTTCTTTGCAAACATCCACGAAAAACAGAAAAACAAAGAATGAATGACAATTAAATGTTAGAACACCTAAGACCCCCCCAGCTCACCCCTGCCACGCATGAGCAGCAGCAAAGTAACGATCCTCCTCCCCCCACCAGCAAAAAAAGCAACCGTGCTCCCACTGAACACTCAAGTGTGCAGCAAAGCATCAGCAAAGACACAGACTTGCAGTACCCCAAAGACTACTCGTTCACCCGGTAATTCGACATGCCATTCCTAATAAGGGAAAAATAGGTGTCTCCATTTCACAGCGAGAGGGGAGACATAATAAAACAACCTGGATGTTAGAGGGATGAATAGAGGGATAGGATAGTAAATTTACTGATGACACAAAGGTTGGGGGTGTTGTGGATAGTGTGGAGGGCTGTCAGAAGTTACAGCAGGACATTGATAGGACGCAAAATTGGGCTGAGAAGTGGTAGATGGAGTTCAACTCAGATAAGTGTGAGGTGGTTCATTTTGGTAGGTCAAATATGATGTCAGAATATAGCATTAATTCCAAGACTCTTGCAGTGTGGAGAATCAGCGTGATCTTGGGGTCCAAGTCCATAGGACACTCAGAGCTGCTATGCAGGTTGACTCTGATGTTAAGAAGGCATACGGTGTATTGACCTTCATCAATCATCAGATTGAGTTTAAGAGCTAAGAGTTAATGTTGCAGCTATATAGGACTCTGGTCAGACCCCACTTGGAGTACTGTGTTCAATTCTGGTCGCCTCACTATAGGAAGGACGTGGATACTACAGAGAGAGTGCAGAGGAGATTTACAAGGGTGTGGCCTGGATTGGAGAGCATGCCTTCTGAGAATAGGTAGAGTGAACACAACCTTTTCTCCTTGGAGCGACGGAAGATGAGAGGTGACCTGATAGAGGTGTATGAGATAATGAGAGGCATTGATCATGTGGATAGTCAGGGGCTTTTTACCAGGGTTGAAATGGCTAGCATGAGAGGGCATAGTTTTAAGCTGCTTGGAAGTAGGTACAGAGGAAATGTCAGGGGTAACTTTTTTACACAGAGTGTGGTGAGTGCGTGGAATGGGCTGCCAGTGATGGTGCTGAAGATGGGTACGATAATGTCGTTTAAAAGTCTTTTGGATAGGTACATGGAGTTTAGAAAAGTAGAGGGCTATGGCTAAGCCTAGGTAGTTCTAAGGTAAGGACATGTTCAGTCAAGCTTTATGGGTCAAAGGGCCTGTATTGTGCTGTAGGTTTTCTATGTCTCTAACTTGCTGATTAATGGTGTTAAAAGTCTGTTGCGTCCTTTTTTCTGAGCTCTGTGCCCAAAGAACTTGGGTCTTCAGACACACGGCCAGTAGCCGGCTGACTCCTTTCAATCTTCCATGTGCTCCCACGACTTCAATTTGTACAATAAGTTAACGTTAAAAGATTGGCACAATTCATGGGGGGCGGGGGGCGGAGGAAGGGATGGTCTGAAGGGCCAAACTAAGTTGCACTGTTCTAAAACTCTGCAGAAGCTGTAAGTCTGAAATAAACTGAAAACTGAAAACACTAGACTGATCAAGCGGCATTGGTGGAGAGAAAAATTAAGTTAACATTTTCGACCTTTCAACAGAATTGGGACAACTGTTGTGAAGACAGCTTTATGTTGCAAATTTGGGGAGGAGTGAAGTATGAACAAAAGGGAGTCTATGATAAAGTAGAGACTGTAAGAAGCAGGCAGTCATTGTTCTTGACAGAAAGATGATGTTTTCTGGGATGGAGTGTCCTCTAAGTCCCCTTCTTTTCTCCCTGTATATCCATGACTGTGTCGCCACCTGCAACTCCAATCTGCTAATTAAATTTGCTGACGACACTACACTGATTGGCCTAATCTCCAATAATAATGAGGCAGCCTACAGAGAAGAAGTCATCACCCTGACACAGTGGTGTCAAGAACACAACCTTTCCCTCAATGTTGCAAAAACAGGAGCTGGTCGTGGACTACCGGAGAAATGGAGACAGGCTAACCCCTATTGACATCAATGGATCTGGGATTGAGAGGGTGAACAGCTTTAAGTTTCTCAGCATCCACATCACCGAGGGTCTCACTTGGTCTGTACATACCAGCTGTGTGGTGAAAAAGCCACAACAGCACCTCTTTCACCTCTGACAGTTGAAGGAGTTTGGTACGGGCCCCCAAATCCTAAGAACTTTCTATAGTGGCACAATTGAGAGCATCCTGACTGGCTGCATCACTGCCTGGTATGGGAACTGTACCTCCCTTAATCGCAGGACTCTGCGGAGAGTGGTGCGGACAGCCCAGCGCATCTGTAGATGTGGACTTCCCACTATTCTGGATATTTACAAAGACAGGTGTGTAACAAGGGCCCGAAGGATCATTGGGGACCCGGGTCACCCCAACACAAACTGTTCAAGCTGCTGCCATCTGGGAAGCGGTACTGCAGCATAAAAGCCAGGACCAACAGGCTCCGGGACAGCTTCTTCCCCCAGGCCATCAGACTGAAGAATTCCTGTTGACACAACTGTATTTCTATGTTATTTTGATTGTCCTGTAGTACATACTATTTATTATTAATGTCTATAAATTACACATTCCACATTTAGATGGAGATGTAAAGATTTTTACTTCTCATGTATATGAAGGATGTAAGTAATAAACTCAATTCAATTCAATTAAGAAGGTAATGGCGACAGTCAAACGGAGGTTTGGTGCCACGCTTGCAGACTGTCAGTATCCAGTAAGGGTCGACTCACACTAACTCTCACATCAGTAATATCTCAGTTTAAATTTGTTTTGAAATCCCGCTATGACCTCCAGGACCTCCTCCCTTCCTCTGTAATATTTCTCTTCCCTACAACCCAGCAGCATCACTGCACTTCTCCAAGTCTGAATTGAATTGAGATGAATTTGTTCATTATTGTCACAAGCTAAGGTACAGTGAATAGGTTTGTATTATTTGCCAAGGAAAAACGGTAACAATGCAGAGTAAGATGACAAGGTTACTGAGAAAGTGCAGGTCTGGCAGATAATATGGTGCAAGGTCATGTTGAGGCCAAGAATCCATCTCATCACACTCGGGTCTGATGATTCAATGGTCTATTAGGTTAAATACTTCTAAAGCAGGATAGAAATTTTCCTTGAACCTGTCAGTATATCCTTTTGGGTATGTGTATCTTCTGTCTGAAAAGAACGGGGAGTAGAGAGAATGTCAAAAGTGGGTGGGGGAATTGATTAGTTTAGCTGCTTTAGTGAGGCATCAACAGCATCCATGGAGAGGAGGCTAGTGTTCAGTCAGTTGACTCGACAGTCCAATTTCTCAGGCAAGGCCGAATGCAAGCAGGCAGAGACGTGTTGCTGTGCTTTGTTCAAGTCTTGAGAAGAACTATGATGAAAAGAATGGAGTTAAATACATCACAATGAAATAATAATTAGCAGACACATTCATATTAATGAACACAACTGCCATAACTGTTGTGTTGCCAAATCCGTGTTGTGACAGGGCCCCTTCCCTAGGAGCAGCCCCTGAGGCGCCACAGACATGTGTCCGCTGGAAGTACTGGACGAGCAATTTGTCCAAGATGTCCTATGCTGGGATCCATGTCCGTTCTTCTGGACCATACTTTCCCAGTCCACAAGGTACTGGACCTTACCACGTACCCAGCAAGATGCCAGGAGGTGCTGTACTGTATAAACAAGGGAACCATCTACCAAGTGTGGAGGAAGGAGAGGTGGGGTGACTGAGGCCAAGGAAGAGATAGTAACCCGCTTGAGGTAGGAAACATGGAATACTGGGTGGATCTTCAGTGATGCTGGTAGACGCAATCCATACGATACCTTCTTGGGAGCCTTTTCCACTACAAATGGTCCCGTGTAGCATCGTGCCAATTTGCAGCTCTCGATTTTCAGGGAAAGTTCCCTTGATGCCAACCAGACCTCCTCTCCTGGCTTGAATGGCCTTACCTGTTGATGGAGACAATCAGCCTTCTGAGAATGCCGTTTGTGGGCACGCAGCAGAGAAGCCCTGGCTCATCTCCTGGTGAGCTTATAGTGCTGGATCAGCTGTTCAGCAGCAGGAACTCCTACAGCAATCTCCCGATCAGGGAAGAGCGGATTCTGGAATCCCTTCTGGCATTCAAAGGGAGACATACCAGTGGAACGTGACTGGAGGTTAGTATGGGTAGTCTCTGCCCAAACCAGTTGGGAGCTCCAGGACATGGGATTGGAAGAGGCAAGGCAGCACAGGGTTGTCTCAAACCCCTGGTTCACTCTCTCAGTCTGGTCATTGGATTAGGGGTGGAACCCAGACGAGAAGCTAGCCCTGGCTCCTACAAGAGAGCAGAAAGCCTTCCAAAAGCGGGAAGTGAACTGTGGTCCACGATCAGATACTGAACATGTGTTGAACCATGGGTGTGGCAGTCTCACGAGCTGACGGGAGCTTGGGGAGGGTAATGAAGTGGGCAGCCTTGGAAAATCAATCCACAATGACCAAAATGGTTGTACTTCCATTAGGTGGGAGCAACCCAGTGATGAAATCTACTGAGAGGTGGGACCAGGGGTGATGGGACACAGGCAGTGGGCATAACAGACCCGCAGGACACTGGCATGATGACTTGTTCCAAGCGCAGGTGGGACAGGCAGATACAACATCATGGACATCCTGGGACATAGATGGCCACCAAAATTGTCTCTTTATAAATTCCTGTGTCCGTTGAATTCCTGGATGCCCGGCCAGATGGGAGGAGTGACCCCATTCCAACATTTTGGCCTTCCTTTTACTGAAGAGCTGAAGGAGATCTGCATATTCATCCAGAATCCCAGACAGGTCCACAACCTTGGCTGACACAGGAGGGGGTTGATGGAACACAGCTTGAGCTGGACCCAGACAGGTAGACAGGCATGTCGGTCCCCACTCTAGGAGAACCTTCAGAAACCAATCGATCCATGGGTTATGTCAGGATAACTAGGGGAGACCAAGTACCAGTGGCAGTTCAGGTGAATTAACCGGATAGAAAGAGTTCTTCTTTATGATTACCTTCGAGCACCAGTTGGAAGGGATGGGTGAAAATGTGGACCTGGCCGGTGCACAGAAGTCGATTGTCCAGCACTGTGACGTTGATCTTTTCTCTTAATTCCTGACTCAGAACTCGCCATCTCTGAGCAAGAGAGATGTCCATGAGATTCCCAGCTGCTCCGGAGTCAATAAACGCCTTCAGTTCATGGGTCTGAGACCTCCATGGCATGGAAGCTGCGAGTATTACAGAATTAGGGGAAGCTGACTGAAGAGAGAACTGACCCTTCTGGACTCCATTACCCACTGACAGGCATCTTTTACTGGACGCCTGGAACGTGCTGCCCGGAAGTGTCCTGGATCATCAGAATAGAGGCAGGAACCTGTTCTCCAGCGCCGCTATCGTTCCTCCTCAGACAGGCGCATGCGCTCTACTTGCGTAGGCTCCTCTGTGGGCCGGGTGCTGGGTGGTGAGGGAGGGAGAGAGGGTGAGGAACGACAGTGATCGGGTGAGGGAGGGAGAGAGGGTGAGGAATGACGGTGATCAGGTGAGGGAGGGAGAGAGGGTGAGGAACGACAGTGATCGGTGAGGGAGGGAGAGAGGGTGAGGAACGACAGTGATCAGGTGAGGGAGGGAGAGAGGGTGAGGAACGACAGTGATCGGGTGAGGGAGGGAGTGAGGTTGAGGAACGAAAGTGATCGGTGAGGGAGGGAGAGAGGGTGAGGAACGACAGTGATCGGTGAGGGAGGGAGAGAGGGTGAGGAACGACAGTGATCGGGTGAGGGAGGGAGTGAGGGTGAGGAATGACAGTGATTGGTGAGGGAGGGAGAGAGGGGGAGAAACGACAGTGATCGGGTGAGGGAGGGAGAGAGGTTGAGGAACGACAGTGATCATGTGAGGGGGGGGAGAGAGGTTGAGGAACGAGTGATCAGGTGAGGGAGGGAGAGAGGGTGAGGAAAGATAGTGATCAGGTGAGGGAGGGAGAGAGGGTGAGGAAAGATGGTGATCGGGTGAGGGAGGGAGAGAGGGCGAGGAAAGATGGTGATCAGGAAAGGGAGAGAGAGAGGGTGAGGAACGACAGTGATTGGGTGAGGGAGGGAGGGAGGGTGAGGAACGACAGTGATTGGGTGAGGGAGGGAGAGATGGTGAGGAACGACGGTGATCGGGTGAGGGAGGAAGAGAGGGTGAGGAACGACAGTGATCGGGTGAGGGAGGGAGAGAGGGAGAGGAACGACTGTGATCGGTGAGGGAGGGAGAGAGGGTGAGGAACGACAGTGATCGGGTGAGGGAGGGAGAGAGGGCGAGGAATGACGGTGATCGGGTGAGGGAGGGAGAGAGGGTGAGGAACGACTGTGTTCGGTGAGGGAGGGAGGGTGAGGAACGACAGTGATCGGGTGAGGGAGGGAGAGAGGGTGAGGAACGACAGTGATCGGGTGAGGGAGGAAGAGAGGGAGAGGAACGACAGTGATCGGGTGAGGGAGGGAAAGAGGGCGAGGAACGACAGTGATCAGGTGAGCGAGGGATAGTGGTTGAGGAACGACAGTGATCGGGTGAGGGAGGGAGAGAGGGCGAGGAACGACAGTGATCGGTGAGGGAGGGAGAGAGGGCGAGGAATGACGGTGATCGGGTGAGGGAGGGAGAGAGGGCGAGGAATGACGGTGATCGGGTGAGGGAGGGAGAGAGGGTGAGGAATGACGGTGATCGGGTGAGGGAGGGAGAGAGGGTGAGGAACGACAGTGATCGGGTGAGGGAGGAAGAGAGGGTGAGGAACGACAGTGATCGGGTGAGGGAGGAAGAGAGGGTGAGGAAAGACAGTGATCGGTGAGGGAGGGAGAGAGGGTGAGGAACGATAGTGATCGGGTGAGGGAAGGAGAGAGGGTGAGGAAAGATGGTGATCAGGTGAGGGAGGGAGAGAGGGTGAGGAAAGACAGTGATCATGTGAGGGAGGGAGAGAGGTTGAGGAACGACAGTGATCGGATGAGGGAGGGAGAGAGGGTGAGGAACGAGTGATCGGGTGAGGGAGGGAGAGAGGGTGAGGAAAGATAGTGATCAGGTGAGGGAGGGAGAGAGGGTGAGGAAAGATGGCGATCGGGTGAGGGAGGGAGAGAGGGCGAGGAAAGATTGTGATCAGGAAAGGGAGAGAGAGAGGGTGAGGAATGACAGTGATTGGGTGAGGGAGGGAGGGAGGGTGAGGAACGACAGTGATCGGGTGAGGGAGGGAGAGAGGGTGAGGAACGACAGTGATCGGGTGAGGAAGGGAGAGAGGGCGAGGAACGACAGTGATCGGGTGAGGGAGGGAGAGAGGGTGAGGAAAGATGGTGATCGGGTGAGGGAGGGAGAGAGGGCGAGGAAAGATGGTGATCGGGTGAGGGAGGGAGAGAGGGCGAGGAACGACGGTGATCGGGTGAGGGAGGGAGAGAGGGCGAGGAAAGATGGTGATCAGGAAAGGGAGGGAGGGAGGGAGGGTGAGGAACGACAGTGATCGGGTGAGGGAGGGAGAGAGGGTGAGGAACGACAGTGATCGGGTGAGGGAGGGAGAGAGGGCGAGGAACGACATTGATCGGGTGAGGGAGGGAGAGAGGGTGAGGAACGACAATGATTGGGTGAGGGAGGGAGGGTGAGTGAGGAACGACAGTGATCGGGTGAGGGAGGGAGAGAGGGTGAGGAAAGATAGTGATCAGGTGAGGGAGGGAGAGAGGGTGAGGAAAGATGGTGATCGGGTGAGGGAGGGAGAGAGGGCGAGGAAAGATGGTGATCAGGAAAGGGAGAGAGAGAGGGTGAGGAACGACAGTGATTGGGTGAGGGAGGGAGGGTGAGGAACGACAGTGATCGGGTGAGGGAGGAAGAGAGGGTGAGGCACGACAGTGATCGGGTGAGGGAGGGAGAGAGGGTGAGGAACGATAGTGATCGGGTGAGGGAAGGAGAGAGGGTGAGGAACGACAGTGATCCGGTGAGGGAGGGAGAGAGGGTGAGGAAAGACAGTGATCATGTGAGGGGGGGAGAGAGGTTGAGGAACGACAGTGATCGGATGAGGGAGGGAGAGAGGGTGAGGAACGAGTGATCGGGTGAGGGAGGGAGAGAGGGTGAGGAAAGATAGTGATCAGGTGAGGGAGGGAGAGAGGGTGAGGAAAGATGGTGATCGGGTGAGGGAGGGAGAGAGGGCGAGGAAAGATGGTGATCAGGAAAGGGAGAGAGAGAGGGTGAGGAACGACAGTGATTGGGTGAGGGAGGGAGGGTGAGGAACGACAGTGATCGGGTGAGGGAGGGAGAGAGGGAGAGGAACGACAGTGATCGGGTGAGGGAGGGAAAGAGGGCGAGGAACGACAGTGATTGGGTGAGGGAGGAAGAGAGGGAGAGGAATGACAGTGATCGGGTGAGGGAGGGAAAGAGGGCGAGGAACGACAGTGATCAGGTGAGCGAGGGATAGTGGTTGAGGAACGACAGTGATCGGGTGAGGGAGGGAGAGAGGGCGAGGAACGACAGTGATCAGTGAGGGAGGGAGAGAGGGCGAGGAATGACGGTGATCGGGTGAGGGAGGGAGAGAGGGCGAGGAATGACGGTGATCGGGTGAGGGAGGGAGAGAGGGTGAGGAATGACGGTGATCGGGTGAGGGAGGGAGAGAGGGTGAGGAACGACAGTGATCGGGTGAGGGAGGAAGAGAGGGTGAGGAACGACAGTGATCGGGTGAGGGAGGGAGAGAGGGTGAGGAACGACTGTGATCGGTGAGGGAGGGAGAGAGGGTGAGGAACGATAGTGATCGGGTGAGGGAAGGAGAGAGGGTGAGGAAAGACAGTGATCATGTGAGGGAGGGAGAGAGGTTGAGGAACGACAGTGATCGGATGAGGGAGGGAGAGAGGGTGAGGAACGAGTGATCGGGTGAGGGAGGGAGAGAGGGTGAGGAAAGATAGTGATCAGGTGAGGGAGGGAGAGAGGGTGAGGAAAGATGGCGATCGGGTGAGGGAGGGAGAGAGGGCGAGGAAAGATTGTGATCAGGAAAGGGAGAGAGAGAGGGTGAGGAACGACAGTGATTGGGTGAGGGAGGGAGGGAGGGTGAGGAACGACAGTGATCGGGTGAGGGAGGGAGAGAGGGTGAGGAACGACAGTGATCGGGTGAGGAAGGGAGAGAGGGCGAGGAACGACAGTGATCGGGTGAGGGAGGGAGAGAGGGTGAGGAAAGATGGTGATCGGGTGAGGGAGGGAGAGAGGGCGAGGAAAGATGGTGATCGGGTGAGGGAGGGAGAGAGGGCGAGGAACGACGGTGATCGGGTGAGGGAGGGAGAGAGGGCGAGGAAAGTTGGTGATCAGGAAAGGGAGAGAGAGAGGGTGAGGAACGACAGTGATTGGGTGAGGGAGGGAGGGAGGGAGGGTGAGGAACGACAGTGATCGGGTGAGGGAGGGAGAGAGGGTGAGGAACGACAGTGATCGGTTGAGGAAGGGAGAGAGCGCGAGGAACGACAGTGATCAGGTGAGGAAGGGAGGGAGGGCGAGGAACGACAGTGATCGGGTGAGGGAGGGAGAGAGGGCGAGGAACGACAGTGATCGGGTGAGGGAGGAAGAGAGGGAGAGGAACGACAGTGATCGGGTGAGGGAGGGAAAGAGGGCGAGGAACGACAGTGATCAGGTGAGCGAGGGATAGTGGTTGAGGAACGACAGTGATCGGGTGAGGGAGGGAGAGAGGGCGAGGAACGACAGTGATCGGTGAGGGAGGGAGAGAGGGCGAGGAATGACGGTGATCGGGTGAGGGAGGGAGAGAGGGCGAGGAATGACGGTGATCGGGTGAGGGAGGGAGAGAGGGTGAGGAACGACGGTGATCGGGTGAGGGAGGAAGAGAGGGTGAGGAACGACAGTGATCGGGTGAGGGAGGGAGAGAGGGCGAGGAACGACAGTGATCGGGTGAGGGAGGGAGAGAGGGTGAGGAAAGATGGTGATCGGGTGAGGGAAGGAGAGAGGGCGAGGAACGACAGTGATCGGGTGAGGAAGGGAGGGAGGGCGAGGAACGACAGTGATCGGGTGTGGGAGGGAGAGAGGGCGAGGAACGACAGTGATCGGGTGAGGGTGGAAGAGAGGGAGAGGAACGACAGTGATCGGGTGAGGGAGGGAAAGGGCGAGGAACGACAGTGATCAGGTGAGCGAGGGATAGTGGTTGAGGAACGACAGTGATCGGGTGATGGAGGGAGAGAGGGCGAGGAACGACAGTGATCGGTGAGGGAGGGAGAGAGGGCGAGGAATGACGTGATCGGGTGAGGGAGGGAGAGAGGGCGAGGAATGACGGTGATCGGGTGAGGGAGGGAGAGAGGGTGAGGAATGACGGTGATCGGGTGAGGGAGGGAGAGAGGGTGAGGAACGACAGTGATCGGGTGAGGGAGGAAGAGAGGGTGAGGAACGACAGTGATCGGGTGAGGGAGGGAGAGAGGGTGAGGAACGACTGTGATCGGTGAGGGAGGGAGAGAGGGTGAGGAACGACAGTGATCGGGTGAGGGAAGGAGAGAGGGTGAGGAAAGATGGTGATCAGGTGAGGGAGGGAGAGAGGGTGAGGAAAGACAGTGATCATGTGAGGGAGGGAGAGAGGTTGAACGACAGTGATCGGATGAGGGAGGGAGAGAGGGTGAGGAACGAGTGATCGGGTGAGGGAGGGAGAGAGGGTGAGGAAAGATAGTGATCAGGTGAGGGAGGGAGAGAGGGTGAGGAAAGATGGTGATCGGGTGAGGGAGGGAGAGAGGGCGAGGAAAGATTGTGATCAGGAAAGGGAGAGAGAGAGGGTGAGGAACGACAGTGATTGGGTGAGGGAGGGAGGGAGGGAGGGTGAGGAACGACAGTGATCGGGTGAGGGAGGGAGAGAGGGTGAGGAACGACAGTGATCGGGTGAGGAAGGGAGAGAGGGCGAGGAACGACAGTGATCGGGTGAGGGAGGGAGAGAGGGTGAGGAAAGATGGTGATCGGGTGAGGGAGGGAGAGAGGGCGAGGAACGACGGTGATCGGGTGAGGGAGGGAGAGAGGGCGAGGAAAGATGGTGATCAGGAAAGGGAGAGAGAGAGGGTGAGGAACGACAGTGATTGGGTGAGGGAGGGAGAGAGGGTGAGGAAAGATGGTGATCGGGTGAGGGAGGGAGAGAGGGCGAGGAAAGATGGTGATCGGGTGAGGGAGGGAGAGAGGGCGAGGAAAGATGGTGATCGGGTGAGGGAGGGAGAGAGGGCGAGGAACGACGGTGATCGGGTGAGGGAGGGAGAGAGGGCGAGGAAAGATGGTGATCAGGAAAGGGAGAGAGAGAGGGTGAGGAACGACAGTGATTGGGTGAGGGAGAGAGGGAGGGAGGGTGAGGAACGACAGTAATCGGGTGAGGGAGGGAGAGAGGGCGAGGAACGACAGTGATCGGTGAGGGAGGGAGAGAGGGCGAGGAATGACGGTGATCGGGTGAGGGAGGGAGAGGGCGAGGAATGACGGTGATCAGGTGAGGGAGGGAGAGAGGGTGAGGAACGACGGTGATCGGGTGAGGGAGGAAGAGAGGGTGAGGAACGACAGTGATCGGGTGAGGGAGGGAGAGAGGCCGAGGAACGACAGTGATTGGGTGAGGGAGGGAGAGAGGGTGAGGAAAGATGGTGATCGGGTGAGGGAGGGAGAAGGGCGAGGAAAGATGGTGATCGGGTGAGGGAGGGAGAGAGGGCGAGGAACGACGGTGATCGGGTGAGGGAGGGAGAGAGGGCGAGGAATGACGGTGATCAGGTGAGGGAGAGAGAGAGGGCGAGGAATGACGGTGATCGGGTGAGGGAGGGAGAGAGGGTGAGGAATGACGGTGATTGGGTGAGGGAGGGAGAGAGGATGAGGAACGACAGTGATCGGGTGAGGGAGGAAGAGAGGGTGAGGAAAGACAGTGATCGGGTGAGGGAGGGAGAGAGGGTGAGGAACGACTGTGATCGGTGAGGGAGGGAGAGAGGGTGAGGAACGACAGTGATCGGGTGAGGGAAGGAGAGAGGGTGAGGAAAGATGGTGATCAGGTGAGGGAGGGAGAGAGGGTGAGGAAAGACAGTGATCATGTGAGGGAGGGAGAGAGGTTGAGGAACGACAGTGATCGGATGAGGGAGGGAGAGAGGGTGAGGAACGAGTGATCAGGTGAGGGAGGGAGAGAGGGTGAGGAAAGATAGTGATCAGGTGAGGGAGGGAGAGAGGGTGAGGAAAGATGGTGATCGGGTGAGGGAGGGAGAGAGGGCGAGGAAAGATTGTGATCAGGAAAGGGAGAGAGAGAGGGTGAGGAACGACAGTGATTGGGTGAGGGAGGGAGGGAGGGTGAGGAACGACAGTGATCGGGTGAGGGAGGGAGAGAGGGTGAGGAACGACAGTGATCGGGTGAGGAAGGGAGAGAGGGCGAGGAACGACAGTGATCGGGTGAGGGAGGGAGAGAGGGTGAGGAAAGATGGTGATCGGGTGAGGGAGGGAGAGAGGGCGAGGAAAGATGGTGATCGGGTGAGGGAGGGAGAGAGGGCGAGGAACGACGGTGATCGGGTGAGGGAGGGAGAGAGGGCGAGGAAAGATGGTGATCAGGAAAGGGAGAGAGAGAGGGTG